>NC_056731.1:97063875-97088875 GCF_019279795.1 Protopterus annectens | reverse complement strand
ACAAGAATCACCTGCAAAAATGAAAGAAATCAAACATGCACAAGGCTGTCCACTTAATCAGTCAACCTTTTCACATCAGTAGCAAGTATGAGTGTGTGTGTTTATCATAGGGTAGCCAAAGATACAAGAGGCATACACCACAGAGCTCACCATTTTGTAGCTCAAAAAAGGTGCAGGTACTGTCATGCACACTGTCCAACCCCACGGAAGTAGTGTTCTTAGTGACAAGCATGAATTCTCTTGTAATGATAACATTGAATACAATACCTGAAAGTTAATCCCGTAGTCAGGAATTTGGCAAGCTATGTCGACAATGAACTATCCTTTCATCAGCATGAATCCACTATTTTAAGTAAGCTGTTTTTCATCACACATCTTTTATCTAAAGGTGTGGCATACATGTCCGGGGATATAATCATTCCATTGTACTCAGCTCACGTTAGGCCAGCTATTGAATGTAAATCCCCTTTTGGTATGTACTTTTCCAAACACTTGTCACTAATGGAATGACCACAACAGTTTGAGTAAAAAAAAATCAGTGGCATAAATCATAAAAACTGCGCAGACCATCTCAAATCTTTGTCCCTCTTCTCTGTGAGGAGGTGACCTGCCTCACTGATAGAGCCTCAAAAACCCTGTCCTGTCACACCAGTTGCACATCTTCAAGCCCAGTAAAGAGGTAGGAAGTAAATGTCCAGCAAGTCTTTGTTCTGCCCTCCTCATGGTTATTCAAACACTAAAAAAAACTACCATGTGAATGTAAGGCTAGGTTTCTTAAGATCCGCACATCAGTAGTCTACTAGGCACCTATGAAGGTATGAAAATAAGCAACAGTTAGATGGACCTTCCAGGTTAGCAAAATAAACTAAATACTACCTCTCAGTGCTGTAAACTACATGGGGGGAAGAGAATGGATCCATATTTGCTGCCCATGCCTCATTCTGCAGCACTTTTGATGGGGAGTGTAATATCACATGAGTGTCTTGTAGGATTAGAACAATATGATTCCCATGTACATAATGATACAACAAATACAAGACATGCAGGATAGCCATATTATAGTTGTATGATGAAAAGTAAAAATTAATCATTTGTGTGTGCTGACTAAAATGTGAAAAAATGTAAAGGAAATCTGTATTTTTTTTTATTTGTTTTTGACCCTCTTCCTTGACCTTTGGGCATGTCCAGCCATAGCACAACCCCCCCACCCCCACCGCCCGTTCTACCTGCACTAGCACCACACATCTCCTGTGGATGGAGTCTTCCCTTTCCAGAGAGAATTAATCTTTAGAGCCCTCCTTGTCTTTGAGACGGACAAGACTGACACTGGAGCAGCAATTGGGAGCTAGGGGTTGTTTTGTCCACCCACCCATGGCTGAAGAAGACTTGCTGTGCTGGAGTCCCACTGTGCATGTTTAACATAACTAATGACAGATGTTCTTCGTCTACCATTGCTGCAGTCCTGACATATGGGTATTCCGCTGTCCACCATCGGCCCGAATACCAAAGGGCTAGAATCTGGCGTCGGTCATGGCGCTCGAGGCTGACATCAGTATGTGCCAGTACAAATGCGCATGACCGACGCCATACCCTCAGTCTTTCTTGCCGCGTGGTCCTAAGCAGAAGCAGTGTTTGCCAGTGCCGTTTGGCTTTCTGGAATTGTCGGTTTTCGAGTTTCAGACCGAGACCAAGTTGGCTGAGTACTCGCTAGACACTTTTGTCTTTTCTTGCCTCAGTATTACCGGATGTCAGAAAAAGTTAATAACTGTATTTCTTGTGGGACACAGATTCCTCATAGGGATTACCATTTACTCTGTATTCCTTGTTTAGGGCCTGAGCACGGCGTTGTTGGGTGTCGCTTTTGTGCTGCCTTTGATAAGCGCACTATTACACGTCGCTTGGACTGTGCTAGGCTAGTGTTTGGTAAACGGTGCAATTATGACATGCCGCCGATTCTCCGCCCAGTTCGGCTAAAAAACGCAAAGAGTAATCCTTTGCGGTCCAAACAAGATGAGTCCATTGCGGACGCCGGTTCGGTAGAGCCACCGACTTCAACGGCTCCTTCTGACAGTTTAGCGGAGTCTCCAGGGAAGCCTTTGCTACTTCAGGAAGTGGCTTCTCCTGTTGTAGGCCAGGCTGAAGGGGCTTCTCATGTGTCGGTGGTTCCCTCCCCTCACAGAGTTTCTAGGCCTCCCCCTTCTCATAGTAACAGCCTTTCTAAATCTAAATCTGCCCCTGCTGGTGTCTGTCCACAGGGTCCAGCTCCTAGAAAGCACATGTTAAAGGTGGCGGAGGATTTGATTACTTTAATTAGGGGTTCTATGCCTCCCCCTGAGAAAAGGCCCAGGGTAGAGCCAGGGATAGAGGGTCTGGATCAGTCTTCCAATGACTCTGATTCTTCTGTGGAAGAGCCCCAGGATTTCCCTCCCTACTCTGATTCAGAGGCTGAGGATTCTCCTCCCTCTCGCCCTCCTGAAGATTTTTCTTTTTCTGAAACCTTGCATTCCATGAGGGAGCATTTTAAATGGGAAGGCCAGGATTATTCTGATTCTCGTAAAAGGCTTAGAGAATTCTTGTTTTTGCCTCAGCATAGGCCTTTGGCTATTCCTCCTGTATTAGATGTTGTTCAGGATGTTTTTTCTGAGGTTTCTCTTAACCCTGACTCTTTGCCTCCTGCCCCTGCTAAACCAGATAGATACTGCAGGGTACCGAAGCTCACTAGTATTTATACAAGGGTCCTAGGGCTGACCCAGACACCATTGCTCAAGGCCCCAAGGGTGTCAGGGCTGCTGTGGTTAACAATCCAGTTCCTTTGGACAAGGATGCTAGAGCTCTGGATAGGTGGGGTAAGAAGTTGTATACCTCTTCCACTTTAGCTATGAGGGCTTTACATTGTCAAAATTATTTGCTGGGCCAATTGAACTGTAAAGTTGATGCTTTCTGAAGGTATTGAATGTAAAGTGCTTCAGGATTTAGTGCATGTTTCAGAACGAGTTGGTAAGCATTCTTTGCAATATGGTTTTGATGCTTTACAGGCTTCTTCCAGGGTGGCTGCTACTAGTTCAGTTCTTCGCAGGCATGCCTGGTTAAAAGTTCAGACATTGTCAGAGCATGTTAAGGCTCGGATTATGGATGCTCCTTTGCAGTCTGATGTTCTTTTGGCCCTCCGTTGAATCAGTTTTGAAAAATGGAGGAAAAAGCTAAGTCTATGCAGACAGTTAAGGATTGTTTACAGGTTCAGCCCCCTAAGTTCAGTAGGAATTGGCCTACTAAAGGGTGGTCTTTTCCCTCTTCAGATTATCAGTCTAGGGGCAGGTCTAGGCGAGGTAGGGTAGAGCTTCCTCTCAGGGCCCTGCTACTCCTAGGACTTTGGGTTCTTTACCCCTTCTGCTGGGGAGGGCAGGGGTCAGTCCTTTCGAAACAAACTCAATGACCTGCCTTCAGCTGCCGGACGCTGCCATGCAGGCACCTCCGCTAGGAGGAAAACTGGGACTTTTCGCAGTATTGGCATTTTGTTACCCAGGACAAATGGGTATTGGACATTGTAAATCGAGGCTACAAATTTTATTTCCACACTTTCCTCCTTTCAAAGGTATGCCAGATGTGCCTCATCAGCAAAGACTGGAAGCACGGGCAAAAATTTCTTCTCTGCTTCAGTGGAGGGCAATACAGGAAGTACCTTCTGCTGAAGGAGGCACAGGGTTTTATTCCCGTCTTTTCTTAGTGCCAAAGGAAGTAAATACTTGGAGGCCAATTCTGGATTTGTCCGTTCTAAACACCTTTTTGGGAATTCCAAAGTTCAAGATGTTAACGTTGCAGCGGTTGCTGCCTATGCTGGGCAAGGCTCACAGTGGCCTATCTTCACATTCCTATCGGGCCCAGTTCCAGGAAGTTCCTGAGATTTCGGAATGGGAATTTGCATTGTCAGTTCTCTGCGTTGCCCTTTGGCTTGTCTACTGCACCCAGGGTATTCACAAAAGTCCTGGCTCCAGTAATTGCTTTTTTCAGACTACAAGGAATTCAAATTTATCCTTATCTGGACGACTGTTTGTTTCTGGCTCAAGGCAAGCAAGAACTTCTTCAACATCTTCACTATGTAATGACAGTTTTAAGATGCCTAGGGTATTCTGTGAACGAAATAAAGTCCAGTCTAGTACCCTCACAAGAGATGTGTTTTCTGGGTGTGGGACTGAATACAGCAACCCAGATGGCATTTCTTACCCTGGACAAACAAAGACATCTTCATCAATACTTCCATCAGCTTTCAGTAATGTCCAGGCTGACTGCAAAGACAGTCCTTCAAGCCTTAGGGTTCATGGCATCTTGTATTCTAGTGCTTCCCAATGCCAAACTGCATATGAGGAAGTTACAATGGTATCTCAAAAGCGTGTGGACTCAACACAGCCACGATTTGGACACTGTCATTCAGATTCTCCCTTGCATACAAAAAGAATTTCTGTGGTGGGCTCAGGAATGTCACCTAAACAAGGGACTCTCTGTGACCCAGCCAGAGGCATGTCAGATATTAACGACAGACGCCTCGAGTCGGCCTGGGAGCTCATCTCAAGGAAAATGGATTCAAGACCTTTGGCCCCCAGAGCTACTTCATTTACATATCAACATGAAAGAGATGCTGGCAGTTCAATTTGCTTTGGAAGCATTCAAGAGCCTACTTCAATCAGGACTGGTGTTGATTCGAACGAACAACACAACAGTCATGTGGTACATCAACAAGCAAGGGGGAACCCATTCTTATCCATTGTGCAGACAAGCAATGCTAGTATGGAAAACTGCTTTAAAATTGCACATCACTCTTCGAGCACAGTTTCTGCCAGGAGCACAAAATTCTTTAGCAGATGTTCTGAGCAGACAGATTGTGGATCCTCGCGAATGGAAGTTGGATCATCAGGTGTTTCTGCAGTTGACCATGGCTTGGGGAACTCCAGACATAGATCTGTTCGCTTCTCCTCTGAATTATCAACTGCCAAAGTTTTGCACAAGGCTATTTCATCCGAAAGCCTGGAAAATAGATGCACACTCCTTCAGCTGGAGAAACCTGCACGTGTATGCCTTTCCTCCTTTGCCTCTTCTTCCAAAGGTATTGTAGAAAGTCAGGAGGGAAATGCCTCGCATGATTCTGATAGCACCAGATTGGCCTCGACAGCATTGGTACCCTCTCTTAAGGAGTTTAATTCTTGGGACACCTTGGCCATTACCACAGATTCCTCACTTATTGACTCAGGAGGACAATCATTTTTCTCAATATCAGTGTGCAATCTCTTTCCCTGACAGCCTGGAGAATTCAGTTTTGGGGAAGGAAGGCCTGCAGCTTCCACAACAAGTTTTGATGTTCTTTTGGAAGCCAGGCCCTACTACTCGGAAAGTTTATGCTGATAAATGGGAGAGATTTTTTCTTTGGAGTGCAGCTCACGGCTTTGATGTTAAATTGCCTAACTTGAGTTGTATTTTGCAATATTTGACTGTTTTGTTAGACAAGGGATTGTCTTTCTCTTCTGTTAAAGTGCATGCTGCAGCTATTTCTGCTCACTATGAATGTGACCCTCCTTTGTTTTCTCATCCATTGGTTAGACAGTTTCTTAGAGGGGCAAAGAATATAAGACCCCCGAGAAGAGCTCCCACTCCAGCCTGGGATCTTACTTTTGTTTTGGAGAAGCTGACTCTGCCTCCATTTGCACCTGCGGCTACAGCTGAGTTGAAGTTGTTGTCTTGGAAGACTGCTTTTTTGTTGGCTGTTACTTCTACTCGAAGGGTCTCTGAATTACAGGCCCTCATGGCAGTAGAACCATTTCTGGTTTTCACAAGGACAGAGTTTCCTTGCGTACTAATCCTACTTTTATGCCTAAAGTAATTTCAAATGTGGCACTGAACCAATCTGTACATTTGCCTACTTTTTATGCTGACCCCCGAAATAAAGGGGTGAAAGTTTTGCATTCTTTGGATATGCATAGGCATTTAAGATATTATTTGAGCAGAACCAAAGAGTTCAGAAGATCTCAACAGTTGTTTGTTTCTTTTGCTTTGACTTCACAAGGGAAAGCTGTTTCAAACCACACCATCTCCAAGTGGATTGGCCATTGTATTGCTTTTTGTTATTCTCATCATGGGAAAGATGTTCCTGCTGGGATCAGGCCTCACTCTACTAGGGCTACGGCCACCTCTACTGCTTTTTTGAGAGGGGTAGCTGCTAAGGACATTTTGGAGGCAGCTACTTGGAGTTCTGTACATACATTTACTAAGCATTATCATTTACCTCTTTATTCTAGGTCTAGGGCTGGGTTTGCCACTGCTCTTCTACAGGGCATGTTAGCAGCTCCTAATTCTATTTAGTTGGCCATCCTCCCTGTTTTCCGTTGCTCTGGGATTCTACCCATATGTCAGGACTGCAGCAATGGTAGACGAAGAACATAGTACAGTTTTGTACCTACCATAAATGTAGATGTTCGAGGATATCCATTGCTGCAGTCCAAATTTCCCTCCCTCCTACCCCCTTATTTAGGTTTGGGTTTGGGTGGTATTTTTTGCATTCTGACGTCTGAGGCAAGAAAGACTGAGGGTATGGCGTCGGTCATGCGCATTTGTACTGGCACATACTGATGTCAGCCTCGAGCGCCATGACCGACGCCAGATTCTAGCCCTTTGGTATTCGGGCCGATGGTGGACAGCGGAATACCCATATGTCAGGACTGCAGCAATGGATATCCTCGAACATCTACATTTATGGTAGGTACAAAACTGTACTTTATTGTGCCCAGGCTGCTGGGCAAGCAGTTGTGCTCACCTGCCTGCCAGTCCCTATTGCTTTTTATCATCTACCCTGTACCATATGTCACTTGAACAGTAGGCCTAACTGCCATCCGTCCCTCATGATGGGTAAGGCTTACCTTTGCTGCTCACGTCCATTCTTTCCCAGTGCTTCCAGCACCTAGGCTGCCTAAATTAACCCAGATTTCTGGGGTGGCAATCTGGGCTGTATCCTTCTGAGCAACAAAGATGGTTAAAAATTGATATTTTTTCTAGTTTTGAACCATGTTTTCAGAGTCTTGTAAGTGAATATTGGATGCAGTGGTTAATACAGTTATGTTTTTGTGGGGGTATAATTCATGTTTTGTGGTACAAGATTCTGTAGTTGTCACTGATAAAGCTGAATCATGTACTTAGCAAGAACCTGCAGTGTTGCAATGTGGGAGAATTAAACTACTGTAATCTTTCTTTGTAGGAAGAGTATTTGCCAACACCGTAGATACAGCCTGTTTGCTGGGGATGCGCAGACGTGCCCTTGTCTTCCAGCCAGTGTCACAACTTAAAGACGAGACTGACTTTGTGTAAGTATTTCAGGTTTTGTGTCACAAAGCACAGGAATGTCAGTTGCCTGTTGGCAGGCTCAAATGCCACATAGTTATCCATATTGACACTACAGAAACAACTAACATAGCTCTGAGCTAAGCTTCTGTAACATAACAACATATGCAATGTCTTCTTTATAGTTGTGCCATTTTATTCTGTGAAATGGAATATTCAAGTTCTTGTAGCTCCCTCTAAGGGTTTCAGTTTTGCATTTGTTTTTGAAATTGTCAAACGAAAGGTAAAATTGGAACTGACTTTATGGTGTCATCAATATTTTTTTAATAATAGTCTGCTTTCTATTTATTTCTGCATTGTAGTTAAGAGTAACACTGTAGGAGTCCCTTTCGTTACCAACTGGTTTGGAGGAAACAGTTTGTTCTACTTAATGTACCTAAAAACTGATAACTTTGTTGGCCAAAACACAGGCAGCCAAGAGATTGTGAACCTCATTTCATTACTAAATGTAACCCTAACGTACATACTCCATCTGACAACCGCCCCTCCACACAGACACACGCACACATTCAAACCATCACTCTTGTATCCCACAGCTTGTGTGATGGTGCCAAAGGCCAAGTCTATTGAAACATTCAAGTCAATTTCTTAAAACGGTTTATGCAACAAAAAAATGATGTTTTCTTAAGTTAATGTCCCTTTCACTCCTGCCACAGAGAGAAAAATATTCATATTTTCAAAATATGCAGATGTATACCAGAATGTTTAGTAAGGTGATGAGTATGAGAGCAGAGGACTTGTATGGGGTTCAGGTAGCTGTGCGCATCCCCCTCCAAAATTAAAAATAAAAATTGACTACAGCAAATTTGGTTGTTCTCTGGCTACCTTAGGCTACTTGTAAAGCAATATTATTTTTTTCCAAAATATACAGATGTACAGTAGAATATTTAGTAAGGTGGTGAGTATGAAAGCAGAGGCCTTATATGGGGTTCAGGTAGCTCTGTACCCCCCCCCCCCAAAAAAAAAAAAAAAAAAAAAAAACGGTAAAAATAAAAATTGAAAAATTGACTGCAGCAAGTGTGTTGATGTTCTTCGTGTTTCACTGTAGCAGTCATTACATTTGGGTAATCTGCTGGTAGGTTGCCCTCAGTCGGCGTGAATAACAAAGTCTTGGGTCCTGCGTCGGTTGCTGTCTCCTCTTCCATGACATCAGGTCATCAGGGGTATAAAACATGCAGCCGATGCCATTTTATTCAGTCTTTCTTGCCACGTGGTGCCCGAAGCAGAAGCAGTTCACAAGTGCCGGTCGGCTGACTCCTGAAATTTTTGCATTCGAGTTTCAGAACCGAAGTCTTCAAACTAAAGCTAAGTACCCCATTGGGGAAACTTTTTCTTGCTCCTTACCGATGTCAGTAAAAGTTAATAATTGTATTACTTGTGGAAAGCCAATACCTCATAAGGATTTTCATTTGTACTGTATTCCTTGCCTAGGCCCAGATCACAATGTGCCTTGCTGTCGGTTTTGTGCTAGATTTAACCAAAGCACTATTAAGCGTCTGTATATTTTTGCTTCTAAATATTTTGATTCAAGATTTAATTATCCTGAAATGTCGTCGGTTAGCAATCCAACTACCAGAGTTCACAAAAAACACAAAGAAAATGACAGGACTGTCGAGGTCCAAAACCAACAACGAAACTTCTCCTAAGCCAGTTGCTGGTTCGCCGGTACTCAGTGAGGTGCTTTCGCAGCCCTGATATCCATTACTTTTGAGTCTTAGGCCTCTACCGAGACCCATTCGGAGTCCGGTATGCTGCGAGATTCTCAGAGTATTGAACCCGCCAATGTCCCTCCCTTGGATGGGTCCGGAGCCGCTGAGCAGGCACCGGCTTCTGAGAGTGTTTTCCGGCCTCAACATTTCTAAATTGACGCCAGCCTCAAAAACAAGGTCAAAAACATCTGTTTCTGTGTCTAAAAAAACTGACGCATGAGCCACGTGCTCAGGCCCCTATGCCTAAAAAACAGATTATCAAAATGGCTTGAGGATTTAATTACCTTGATCAGGGGTTCCCAACCCCCCCCCTGCTAAGAGGCCTAGGCAAGGCACTGATATGAATCTTCAGATCAGGTTTCCATTTCTTCTGATTCCTCTTCTGATCAAGAATTTTCTATACCACCGTATGAGGATTCTGATGCAGAGGAATCCATTACATCTGCATCTCCTCCTGGGGATTACTCTTTTGGAGAGACTTTGCATACTTTAAGGGAACATTTTCACTGGGAGAGTCAGGACTTCTCTGAATCAAAAAAGAGGCTTAGGGATTTCCTCCTTCTTCCTCAGCATAGGCCTTTGGCAATACCTCCTGTATTAGACATTGTTGATGTGTTTTCGGAATCAAGCATGCTCCTGATTCCCTACCTCTGGCTCCTAGTAAGCCAGACAGATATTACAGGGTTCCTGACTCTCACAAATTTCTATTCAAAAATCCTGCTGCTGATCCTGAGACTATTTCTCAGGGTCCCAAGGGTGTAAAGGCCTCTACAGCCAAAAAGCCTACCCCCTCTGATAGAGATTCCAGGGCGCTGGATAGATGGGGAAAGAAGGTTTACACGTCTGCAACCTTGGCAATCAGGGCCTTAAACTGCCAGTTGCATATGCTTAAATATCAACAGCATGTTATGGGCTTACTGAACAGAAAATGATGTTGATTTCTGATTGTGTGGAAAATAGAGTTACAGGAATTATTGCATTCAGCAGAACAGGTTGGAAAGCATACTTTGCAATGTGGTTTTGATTCCTTGGCGGCCTCTTGTAGGGCCACCGTTACTGAATCTGTAATTAGAAGGCATGCCTGGCTCAAGGAGCAAAATCTGCCTGATCATGTTAAAACTAAATTGTTGGATGCCCCTTTGCAGCATGATACTCTGATAATAAGGCAGAAGAGGTTTTAAAGAAAATGGAAGACAAAGCTAAATCTATGCAAACTGTAAAAGATTTCTTGCAAGTGCAGCCACCCAGGTTCAGTAGACACTGGCCTACGAAAAATTGGTCCTTTCCTGTGTCCAAAAGAGCCACTCAAGGCAAATCCAGGCACTCAAAAGGCTCCAGATACCAATCACAGGGTTCTTACAGGTCAAAGCAATGGGGTGGCTCCACCTCCAAAACTGGAGGAAACAAAGCACAACCGTACAGTAAGCAGTCTCAATGACTTTCCTCTACCATCACCAAGCACTTACCTTTTGGCAGCCCCCTTGGGCAGAAAACAAGCACTTCATGCTCAAAATTGGCAGTTAATTACCCAGGACAAGTGGGCATTAAACATAGTATCCCAGGGGTACAGATTTCATTTCCATACTTTGCCAGTTCCAAACGGATGGCCGGATCTGACACAAAACCAGTGGGCAGAGGCCCAGAAACAAGTCAGGTCTCTCATGGATATGGGGGCTATTCAACCGGTACCAGAAAAGGAAAAAGGACAAGGTTTTTATTCAAGACTTTTCTTGGTACCCAGAAAAGACAATTCATGGTGTCCACTACTGGACTTATCGATTTTGAATACGTTCCTGGACATTCCAAAATTCAAAATGCTGACTTTACAACAGCTGCTGCCTATGCTAGGCAGGAATGCTTGGTTAGTAACTCTAGAATTAAGAGGCATACCTGCATATCCCAATAAGGGAATCATGCAGAAGATACCTCCGCTTCAAAGCAGGTTTTTTGCATTACCAATTCTCTGCACTGCCCTTTGGCTTATCTACTGCGCCCAGGGTCTTTACAAAGTGCCTGGCACCAGTAATTGCATTCTGCAGACAAACAAGCATTCAAATTTATCCTTATTTGGACGACTGTCTCATTCAAGCAGAGGACAAGGACACTCTTCTTCAACATCTGGCATTTGTAAAAAGGCTTCTAGCATGCCTAGGGTACAACATAAACGAAAAGAAATCACAACTGGTACTCTCTCAAATAATTACATTCCTGGTTGCAAGCTTGAATACAACTGCCCAGATGGCTTACCTTACGCCAGAGAAACAAAGGCAACTGACAACATACTTCAAAACAATGGCAACAAAAACCCAGTTATCTGCAAGACAAATTCTGCAGGCTTTGGGGTTCATGGCATCCTGCATTCTACTAATTCCATATGTGTGACTGCATATGAGGAAACTTCAGTGGTACCTAAAAAGTTTATGGAGTCAACATTGTCACAGTCTGGAAACAATGATTTCTCTCATTCCCTGCCTACAACAGGAGTTTCTTTGGTGGGCAGAGACATGTCACCAAAACAAAGGACTGTCATTCACTCTACCCCCCCCCCCCCGCCACCCAAACTCTAATTACAGATGCATCCGACTATGCTTAGGGGGCCCACCTGGCGGGGAGATTCATTCAGGGCAAATGGAGCCCAACCCAAATGCATCTCCATATCAACCAGAAAGAGATGCTAGCTGTTCAGAATGCTCTGACAACCTTCAAGG
The DNA here is from genome assembly GCF_019279795.1 of Protopterus annectens. Lineage (NCBI taxonomy): Eukaryota > Metazoa > Chordata > Ceratodontiformes > Protopteridae > Protopterus > Protopterus annectens. The sequence continues at coordinate 97,077,078 of NC_056731.1, read as the reverse complement.
ACTTACTTCATCCAGGACTACTGATAGACAGACAACACCACAGTTATGTGGTACATAAACAAGCAGGGGTAAACATTCCTACCCCCTTTGCAGACTAGCCATGGCCTTGTGGAACACAGCCTTGACTTACCAAATGCATCTTCAAGCTCAGTTCCTGCCAGGAAAACAAAATACACTGGCAGATGACCTAAGCAGAAATCTTATGGACCCTCACAAATGGAAACTGGATCCACAAATCTTCAGCATGTTAACATAGAAATGGGGGAGCCCAGACATAGATCTATTTGCCTCTTCCCAAAATTATCAGTTGGACAAATTCTGCACAAGAACTCATCACAAAAAAGCATGGAAAGTGGATGCCCTATCCTTCAGCTGGAAAAACCTATCAGTCTGTGCCTTTCCCCCTTTGCCTCTCTCTACTCTCCAAGGTCTTACTAAAAGTCAGACAGGAAAAACCAAAAATGATCCTAGTTGCTCCGGACTGGCCTCACCAGCACTGGTACTCCGTTTTAAGGAATATGTCTCAACTTCCTCCATGGTACTTGCCTCAAATACCTCCTCTACTGTCTCAGCATAACAGTCAAATTCTACACACTCAGCTCCAAACTCTGAATCTTGCAGCATGGCTGATCAATTAATTATTTAAACAACACCTCACAGTAAATCTGTGATTGATGTCATTTTGGAAGCCAGAAGGCCTAGTACTAGAAAATCTTATGCTGATAAATGGAAGAGATTCTGTGCTTGGAACCAAGCACAAAGAACAGACACAGCAAAGCCCAATATTCCTCAGATTTTACAATATTTGACTGAGATGCTTGACAAGGGCCTATCTTTTTCTTCTATAAAAATCCGTGCCTCTGCCATCTCGGCTCATTACAACACAGAGCCTCCCCTCTTTTCTAATCCTCTGCTTAAATAGTATCTTAGAGGGGCCAAAAATTTAAGGCCCCCCAGAAGATCACCAACTCCTGCATGGGACCTCAATTTTGTGCTGGAAAAGCTCACCCTGCCTCCTTTTGAACCAGCAGCTACTGCGGATATAAAATTTATATCTTGGAAAACAGCTTTTCTCTTGGCAGTCAATTCAGCAAGAAGGGTTTCAGAACTACAGGCTCTCATGGCAGTGGAGCCTTTTATTACATTTTACCCAGACAGGGTGTCCCTCAGGACCAATCTTTCTTTTATGCCCTAAGGTGGTATCCAGTGTGGCTCTTAACCAAACCATTCATTTTACCCAAATCCGCAGAACAAGGGGGAGCGGATTCTGCATTCATTGGACGTACACAGACAACTAAGATTCTACTTAAACAGGACCAGATTTCTTAGAAAGTCTGAGCAACTACTGGTAGCATTTGCTGCAGGGTCAGAGGGGAAGGCTATATCAAAGCAGACTATTTCTAAGTGGATAAGCCACTATATTCGTTTCTGCTACTTGCACCATAGTAAACCTGTGCCCAAGGGGATCAGATCACATTCCACCAGGGCTGCCTCTACTTCAGCAGCTTTTCGCAGAGGGGTTCCAACCAAAGACATTCTAGAAGCTGCTACTTGGAGCTCTGTTCATGTCTTCACAAAGCATTATCATTTGTCTCTCTTCTCCAAGTCCAGGGCAGGCTTTGCCACTGCAGTTCTGCAGAGCCTTATAGCTGCTCCTAATGTTGTTTAGTTCCATCTTCCCATCCATAGCTTTGGGATTCTACCCAAATGTAATGACTGCAGTAGTGAAACACGAAGAACATAGTACACTTGTGTACATTTACCATAAATGTAGATGTTCGAGTGTATTCACTGTTGCAGTCCAGGTTACCCACCCACCATCCCCTTTTCTATACCTTTTCTTTCCTTCACTATACACTAAAGCTTTTGTGGTGTATTTGCTTTTAGATGAAGGTAAAGTGGCACCTGACATCTGGGGCAAGAAAAACTGAATAAAATGGCATCGGCTGCATGTTTTATACCCCTGACGACCTGACGTCATGGAAGAGGAGACAGCAACTGACACAGAACCCAAGACTTTGTTATTCAGGCCGACTGAGGGCAACCTACCAGCAGATTACCCAAATGTAATGACTGCAACAGTGAATACACTCTAACATCTACATTTATGGTAAGTGTACACAACTTTACTTTCTCTGGCTACCTCACACTGTTTGTAACATGAGTAGTATCTCAGCTGGATTAGACTCCAAGTTGATGATGCATTTTACTTGCTTTCACTTCCCAAAGTATTTGGCTGTGGTTGAACAGAACTGACAAGGCACTGTAACCTTGCTTTGGACCTCAGAATATATCTTCTGGGCTTTAATTTAGTTTTTACTTTGGCAGTTTGAAGGACTTTTGAAGACAGTGGTCTCTGTCTGAGAGGAGGAAGTGTGTGTTCTTGATGCTTTATTAATTTACTTTGTTGAACCTGTCATTGATAGTGAGGGATCAGACAATTTGTATTTGTTTCATTGGTGGTACTTAAACCTGTTACTGTGGCTTTGACCTGAAGCCACAGCATATATACAGTCTTGTCCTGTGTATGTAAGGAAGGGGGGGTGGCCTTCGTGGAGTAGTGCTATGTAAAAAGAGGCACGGGATAAAATGTTCAGGAAGTCTTCAACATGCAATTGTCAAAGTAGTGCTGTTTTTTTTTTTTTTTTAAGTGGTTCTAATTTTAATTGAAGCAGTACACGCAGTTTGTTTCAGGAAGGTTTTGTTCTTTGTCTTGCTACTGTGAATATTTATTAAATGATTTTTGAATGATATTAATTTGCAGACTTGTGATTGCTCATTTAGAATAAATGCTACATTCCTTAGCATCTGTATGATTATTTCCATTTACTGTTTTATATATATATATATATATATATATATATATATATATATATATATAAAATATGTGTGTGTGTGTATATATACATGTGTGTGTGTATATACATGTGTGTGTGTATATACACGTGTGTGTGTGTGTATACACGTGTGTGTGTACATATGTGTGTGTGTACATATGTGTGTGTGTGTATATACCGTGTGTGTGTGTACATACGTGTGTGTGTGTACATACGTGTGTGTGTGTACATACGTGTGTGTGTGTACATACACGTGTGTGTGTGTACATACACGTGTGTGTGTGTGTACATACACGTGTATGTGTGTGTGTGTATATACACGTGTGTGTATATACACGTGTGTGTATATACACGTGTGTGTATATACACGTGTGTGTGTATATACACGTGTGTGTGTATGTGTGTGTGTACACACGTGTGTGTGTGTACACACGTGTGTGTGTGTGTACACGTGTGTGTGTGTGTACACACGTGTGTGTGTGTGTACACACGTGTGTGTGTGTGTACACACGCATAGGTGTGTGTACACACGCAGGTGTGTGTGTGTACACACGCATAGGTGTGTGTGTGTGTACACACGTGTGTGTGTGTGTACACACGTGTGTGTACACACGTGTGTGTGTGTGTGTACACACGTGTGTGTACACGCAGGTGTGTGTACACACGTGTGTGTGTGTACACGTGTGTGTGTACACATGTGTGTGTGTACACACGTGTGTACACATGTGTGTGTGTGTACACACGTGTGTGTGTATACACGCATGTGTGTACACACGTATGTATGTGTACACATGTGTGTGTGTACACACGTGTATGTGTGTGTACACGGACCCATGTGTGTGTGTGTACACGGACCCGTGTGTGTGTACACACGTGTGTGTACACACGTGTGTGTGTACACACGTGTGTGTGTACACACGTGTGTGTGTACACACGTGTGTGTGTACACACGTGTGTGTGTGTACACACGTGTGTACACACGTGTGTGTGTGTACACACGTGTGTGTGTGTACACACGTGTGTGTGTGTGTGTACACACGTGTGTGTACACACGTGTGTGTGTGTGTACACACGTGTGTGTACACACGTGTGTGTGTGTGTACACACGTGTGTGTACACACGTGTGTGTGTGTGTACACACGTGTGTGTGTACACACGTGTGTGTGTACACACGTGTGTGTACACACGTGTGTGTGTACACACGTGTGTGTACACACGTGTGTGTACACACGTGTGTGTACACACGTGTGTGTGTGTACACACGTGTGTGTACACACGTGTGTGTACACACGTGTGTGTGTACACACGTGTGTGTACACACGTGTGTGTGTGTGTACACACGTGTGTGTGTGTGTACACACGTGTGTGTGTGTGTACACACGTGTGTGTGTGTGTGTGTACACACGTGTGTGTGTGTGTGTACACACGTGTGTGTGTACACACGCGTGTGTGTGTGTACACACGCGCGTGTGTGTACACACGCGCGTGTGTGTGTACACACGCAGGTGTGTGTACACACGCAGGTGTGTGTGTACACACGCAGGTGTGTACACGTGTGTGTGTGTGTACACACGTGTGTGTGTACACACGTGTGTGTGTACACACGTGTGTGTGTGTGTACACACGTGTGTGTGTGTGTACACACGTGTGTGTGTGTGTACACACGTGTGTGTGTGTGTACACACGTGTGTGTGTGTGTACACGCAGGTGTGTACACACGCAGTGTGTACACGCAGTGTGTGTGTGTGTACACACGCAGTGTGTGTGTACACACGTGTGTGTGTACACGTGTACACGTACGTGTGTGTGTGTACACGCAGTGTGTGTGTGTGTACACATCGGTGTACACGTGTGTGTGTGTGTACACGCAGTGTGTGTGTACACACGCGTGTGTGTGTGTGTGTACACACGCGTGTGTGTGTGTGTGTGTGTACACACGCGTGTGTGTGTGTGTGTGTGTACACACGCGTGTGTGTGTGTGTGTACACACGCGTGTGTGTGTGTGTACACACGCGTGTGTGTGTGTGTACACACGCGTGTGTGTGTGTACACACGCGTGTGTGTGTACACACGCGTGTGTGTGTACACACGTGTGTGTGTGTGTGTACACACGTGTGTGTGTGTGTGTACACACGCGTGTGTGTGTACACACGTGTGTGTGTGTACACACGTGTGTGTGTGTGTACACACGTGTGTGTGTGTGTACACACGTGTGTGTACACACGTGTGTGTGTGTACACACGTGTGTGTGTGTACACACGTGTGTGTGTGTACACACGTGTGTGTGTGTACACACGTGTGTGTGTGTACACACGTGTGTGTGTGTGTGTACACACGTGTGTGTGTGTGTGTACACACGTGTGTGTGTACATATGCACATATATATATATATGTGTGTGTGTGTACACACGTGTGTGTGTACATATGCACATATATATATATATGTGTGTGTGTGTACACGTGTGTGTGTATATACACGTGTGTGTGTGTGTATATACACGTGTGTGTGTGTATATACACGTGTGTGTGTGTGTATATACACGTGTGTGTGTGTGTGTATATATACACGTGTGTGTGTGTATATACACGTGTGTGTGTGTATATACACGTGTGTGCGTGTGTGTATATACACACACACATATTATATATATATATATATATATATATATATGTGTGTGTGTGTGTGTGTGTGTACACGTGTGTCTGTGTGTGTGTGTGTGTGTGTGTGTGTGTGTGTGTGTGTAGGGGAAAATGAACTTAGGAGACCCTAACAAATACTCCACGGTCTCAAAAAATGAAATAAATATTAGTTACAGAAGGATAGATATGGCCTTAGAAAGTTTATTTTTAGATGGATTGTTAGATAGGAAGACATATGAATATTTAAAAGTGGACAAACCTAAAATTCCTACTATTTTTGGGATCCCAAAATAAGTAAGAACGGAATGGATCCCCCTTTGAGGCCAATAGTTTTGGCTGAGGGTTCCAAAACTTTGCCACTAGCCAAATTTGTGGATGTTAAGCTTAAGAAACTGTGGCTTAAGAGAACCAACAATGTTAGGTAGTCCAATCTCACCTTCATTTTTACATATGGGTTTGGAGCCGAACCTCGGCTCCGACTCAGCTGATTTACAAGCTGGAAGACTTCTGGTTGGCTCGTGGCTAAGCAGGTATCCCATGGTGCACCAGTGCAATCCCCAGATCTCTTTTGCCGCGTCGACGAGTTTGGATGTGCTTCTCTTGGCTCCGGCTAAGTCCTTTTCAAATTATTTACATTCATAATGGATATTGCATATTTAGTGTTATTTAGTGTTGTTATCTTATAGGCTTTTGCCTAAGTTGTCCTTGTGGACTTTTTTGACTAGTAGTATTAGTATTCTGTGCGCCAGTTAGTTAGGCGCCGTTGCGCATTTTGCCTAGGTAGAGCGTTAGTTTTGGCATTTTTTTTTCCGCTCTTAATCAACAGGGGCTCCTGTTGATTTATTTGTAGTGCTCGGATCCTTTTGGTCTCTGACTGTTAACTTGTTGTCTTTAGCGGGGCTCCGCTAAGGTGATATTTATAGAATTGCTTTTGCTAGTTTCTGCCTTTAGTAGGTTTCAGAAAAATTTGTATTTTTGATATCTCAAATTTTTTCCTGTGTGACTGAACCTCTGTGTGTGTCTGTGTTAAATACTTGGTCAGTTTAAGTTAGAAGACCTAGTTTCTGTTACACCGGGCTAGGCCCGTTTAACTTAGAGGACCTAGTCCTTGTGTAACTCTTCTGCAGGGCTAGGCCCATTTTAGTTAGAGGACCTAGTCCTCATTTATTCTCTCTCTTCCTATATCTCCTCTGGTTTTGCATGTGTGTCTGCAATGTCTAAGGATAGCAAGGAGCATAAACCCTCTGGGTTCAAAAAATGCGTGAAATGCTCCCAAAAAATGTCATTAACGGATGGCCACAGTAGCCATGTCTACTGTTTGGGGGCCATCCACTTGCAAGAGTTATGCTTGTTCTTCTGTCATGCTTTCTCTCGTAGAGTTTTACAGGAGAGAAAGAACAAGTTGGTACTCAAGGGTCTCTTGAAACCAGCCTTTGAGGAAGCTTTATCTAGTTCGTCAGCTTCCTCCATGTCCACTAAATCCAGATCGGAGTCAAAATCAAAATCTTCAAAAAGGCCTTCTCCAGCACCAGCTGGTGTCTCGGAGCAGCCTGCCAAATTATCAAAATCTGCCTCCTCGACTCCTCGGTCTTCGGAGCCTAAAGAGAGCATCTTTGGTATCAGTGTCAGTCACAGGTGCTTTGGTACCTACTTCTGAACCATTGGAAATAGTTGACTCTACTGCTCAGAGCCGGTCTGTAGAATCCCTACTGGTCTCTTTGCTAATCAAGTCTCCAGTGCCTTCTAGGTCGAGATCCCCTACTTTATTTTCCAGATCTTCCAGGAGCCTTTTGGAAGAAGATGTGGAGAGGGCAGTACTGAGACTGCTGAAGTAGTCTGCTCTGCCTAAATTTTTGTTGGTTCTGACCCAGTCAGTTCCGGAGCCACTCAATCCTGTTTTGCCCTAGTCTGTTATTCCTCCTCCGAGCCTTGTTGGCCCTTCGGAGTCGGAGTGCTTGTTACCAGCAAAGGAACTCTCTGTTCCGGCTCCCTTTGCTGCTGCATTGGAGCTGAGTTCAGCTCTGACACGCTCGGCTCCATCCATCGTGTCCAGGGACCAAAGCTCTTCTGTCGGCGCTGATGGGGAGGGTTGGGATTGATCTTTGGTTCCAAGCCTTCCTCTCTGTGCGTCCGCCAGGGTGAGCTCGGACCCTGCATCTATCTCAGAGCTGATGGCTCTGGCTTGTCTCTTCGGAGCAGGGGAGGTCTTCGGAGCCGGAGAGGTTGGCTTTTGAGGTGATGCGCATGCTGTCTCAATCAACAGCCCCTGCAAGTGGTACAAGCACTCTTTCCCACAGGGCACCCACTTCAGTCTCAGCACCTACTCTCTCCGGAGACAGCAGAGACCTGAAGCCTCAGGAGCCACCGGCTGGTGGCCCCCACTCTTCCGAGGCCTCCCCAGAATGTCCCTTCGTGGAGCCCCCCCTGGAAGAGGGTATGCAAGAGGAAGCATATTGACTCCCAGGATGAGTCTCTGACATCGGACACCAACCTCGAGGAGTCAGAAGGGTCCCCCAAGTCGTCCTGTGATGATGTCTCCTTTGTGGACATCCTGGAGATCCTTAAGCAGAGGTATGATTGGCCCACTGTCAACCCTTCTGATGAGGAGTTTGTGTACCTGAAGGCTTTCAGGTCTCAACCTTCTGCCTCTTGGGTGTCTCCACCTTTCGACGAACTAATGGATCTGGTTAGTCAGAAGGTGTGGGACACTCCCGATGCCGTGGAGCCAGTCCCCAGGAGACCAAATAAGTTTCTGTCTGCCCCTCCTGAAAAAAAGTTCTTGTCTAAGGGCATTCCCGTAGATGCCGTGGTGGTGGCGGCAGCCACGAAGAAGGAGTTGGTGGAGACTTCTTCCTCTGTTCATCCGCCAAACAAGGAGTCTCGACAGATGGACAGATTTGGGAAGCATGTATTTAGTTCAGCGGCATTTACCCTTCGATCTCTGAACTGTCTTACTCACTTCACGAGGTTGCAGAGGGATCTCCTCAAGGAGTTAGGAGATTCCATACCGGGTGCTTGTCCTGAGGGAGTCCCTGATAGGATTTCTGCTCAGTTGTCCACCCTAAATTCTGTAGTTAACTCCTCCATACCGCTTATCTCCCATGTGACTGATGAAGCGAGCAGAGCAGCGGGTTCAGGAGTTGCCCTTAGGCACCACTCCTGGATGCGCCTGTGTAATTTTGTGGAGCCATTCAAGTCCACCTTCACCAATGCCCCATTTGATGATTCCTCTTTGGTCTCAAGGTGAAAGAAACACTCACTTGGTGTGAGCAGGAAGGAAAGACTCTCTCTGCCGTGGGAGTCTGTTTTACCGTTCCCTCTTGACCATACCCCAAAGGTCAAAGGGGAGGTAAAATGTGGTTCAAAAAGTCCCAGAGGGTCTTTCCAGACACACAGAGTGAATCCTCCCTCAGAGGCAGAGGAGGAGGAAATGATAGACGTCGCCCTAGAGGCAGAGGCGGTCTGCAGTACCAGCAAGACCGTGATTCCTTTCGAGGACGGCCTTATCAGCGCTCCTGATGTGGGGCCCCGACTGCGTCTCTTTGGGGCCAGTCGGGAGGTTGCATCTCTTTGTATTCAGAAGCCTGGCTAAATATCACCCAAGACAAGTGGATACAAAGAGTTGTTACCAGAGGCTATATCATACCCTTTTCCCTTCCACCGTTTGTTCCCAAAAAGATCCCAGATGTTCCACCCAATCACAGGGATCAGGCAACTCTGGAGATCAACAAGTTGCTCTTAAAAAGAGTCATCCAGCCCATCCTAGCAGACCAGATAGGATCCGGATCTTACTCCAGGTTCTTTTTAGTCCCAAAACGAACCGGAAACTGGAGGCCAATTTTGGACCTCAGCAGATTAAACAAATCCCTGAAGAAGGACAAGTTTCGGATGGTCACACTGCAGTTGATACTCCCATTGTTAGGGAAAGACTATTGGATGTGCTCTGTGGAGCTCCAAGACGCCTACTACCATATAAAAATGGACAAGGCGTCAAGGAGATATCTGCGCTTCCGGCTGGGAGCCAGTCATTATCAGTTTCGTGCTCTGCCCTTTTGTCTCACCACAGCCCCCAGGGTGTTCACCAAATGCATGGCAGTAGTGAGAGCTCACTTGAGACGTCAGGGATTCCAGGTGTTTTCGTATTTGGAAGACTGGCTCCTGACCACCCCCCCACCAGGCATCTACTCATCCAAAACAGGGAAGCCACCATTCAACTTTGTGCTCAACTAGGGATCTCCATAAACTGGGAAAAATCTGCATTACTGCCCTTGCAATCTGTGATTTTTATAGGCGCAGAGGTAGACACAGTGGATATGACCGTTCGTCTTCCCGCCGAAAGAGCACAAAACCTCATCTCACAAGTTCAGCGTCTTCTTCCTCTTCGGAAAGTCAAAGCAAAATAGGTTCTTCAACTTTTCTGTACGATGGCCTCAACCATTCTTTTAATACCTTTAGCCAGGTTGCACATGAGAATCCTCCAATGGCTCCTGTCTTCCCAATGGTCATTCCAATATCTACCGCTGAGTCACCCTATCCTGCTGATGGAATCATGCAAAAAGGACCTTCTTTAGTGGATAGCCCCCAACCACTTGTTCACGGGAGCTCCCTTCCTTCCTGCCCAACCCATTGCCACTGTGACCATGGATGCCTCCCAGGTCGGGTTGGTGGGGCATTATCTTGGCAGGACTGTCCACGGCACATGGCAATAACACGAGGCTCATCTGCATGTCAGTGTTCTGGAGATGAGGGTGGTGCTTCTGGCGTTGCAAGCACTTCAGGACCTTCTTCCTCCAGGGACAATTGCGATACAGTCGGACAGCATGTTGGTTGTGTGGTATATCAACAAACAGGGCGGTACCAGATCTTACCCACTCTGTCGAGAGGTATCGATACAGTCGGACAACATGTCGGTTGTGTGGTATATCAACAAACAGGGCGGTACCAGGTCTTACCCACTCTGTCAAGAGGCCATGCAAGTTTGGGAATAGGCGATTTCTTCCCAGCGCTTTCTGGTGGCAGCTCACATTTTGGGGACAACCAACATGATAGCCGACAAGCTAAGCTGGGCAATCTTGCTGCCTCACGAGTGGTCTCTGAAACGGGAAATAGTGGAACAGATTTTCCAGAGATGGGGACAGCCTTGCTGCAACCTTTTTGCCAGCCCAGTCAATGCCAATGCAGCTATTCTTCCCTGATTTCCCCTCCAGGGGGAAACACCCAGAGTCCACGATTAGCCCACGGGACTTCTGTATGCCTTTCCTCCATTCCCTCTTATCTCCAAAGTGATTCAGAAAGCCAATTGGCTGGGAAGCAAGTTGATCCTCATTGCTCCTTATTGGCCTCGTCAGGTCTGGTTCCTCTTCCTCGAGCCTCTTCCTGACCATCCTTGGATTCTGGACCCAGTTCCAGATCTACTGACCCACATGTCAGGTTCGCTACATCCCGCTCTCCACACCCTCAAATTGACAGCATGACTGCTCCAGTTCCATCTCTAGTTAGGCTTCATGATGTTTCTTCCTCAGTGTTACATATTCTCTTATCCTCGCATAAACCCTCAACCAGAAGGCAGCATGACAGTAAATGGAAAAGTTTTTCTATTTTGGCACAGAAAATGAATGTGGATCCTTGCATTGCTCCTATTCCCGTGATTCTGGAATTCCTTTCGGAGCTTTTTCAGCAGGGATTTGCCGCAGCCAAAATCAAAGTACAGTTGGCGGCAGTCTCTCATTTTTATTTAGGGTCCCCAAATGCCAACCTTATGTCTCATAAGCTATGCAAGACTTTCTTGAGTGGGGCCACTTTATTGAGACCACCATTGCAAGAATCTGTGGCTTCTTGGGACTTAAATTTTGTGTTGTCCAAATTGACATCCCCTCCTTTTGAACCCTTCTCAGTCATCTTCTTTAAAATATTTGTCTTGGAAGACTGTTTTTAGTAGCCATTACGCCAGCCAGACGTGTATCTGAGCTACAAGCCCCGTCTATTAAGCCACCTTATTTAATCTTTCATAAAGATTGGGTATCTTTACGTACCAATCCTTTGTTTGTTCCCAAAGTTTGTTCTAATGCCACCTTAAATCAGTCCATTGAGCTTCCAGTTTTCTTTCCCAATCACTGTAATGCAGCTGAATATCGTTTCCACCAGCTGAACGTTCATAGACAGCTACGTTTTTATTTGCAATGGACCAAAGAATTTCGGAAGTCAGACCAGTTATTCATTTCTTTTTCCAACTCCAGATTGGACTTGCCAGTTTCTAAGGTGACATTGTCTAATTGGATTTCTAGTTGCATAGCCTTCATCTACAATTCGTCGGGCAGACCTTTCCCCCACAGGATCAAGGCTCATTCTACCAGGTCTCTGTCTACCTCTGCAGCCTTTCAAGCCAGGGTACCACTTGATCATATTTGTGCAGCAGCTACGTGGGCTACCCCTCACACCTTTATTACACATTATAAATTGGATTTGGCATCCAGGGGTAGAGCATCCTTTGGCTCCACGGTGCTCGTGTATTTTAAAATGAGCCACCCAAGAATACGCTAGGGATGCTGTCCCATATGCAAAAATGAAGGTGAAATTGGACTACCTAACATAAAGAAGTTATGTACTCACCATAATGTCCCATGTTGGTAGTCCATCTCACCCTTCATTTTTACCAACCCGCCATCCTGCCCCCATCCTGGAAGATCTGGAGGTAATAATTTGGTTGTCTTGGTTGGTGACCCTTTAGTATTGGTTTGTTGGTTAGGGGGTTTTCTGTTTTTAGCGAGCAGCAAACAAGATCTGGGGCTTGCACTGGTGCAGCATGGGATACCTGCTTAGCCACGAGCCAACTAGAAATCGTACAACTTGTAAATCGGCCGAGTCGGACCCGAGGTTCGGCTCCGAACCCATATGTAAAAATGAAGAGTGAGATGGACTACCAACATGGAACGTTATGGTGAGTACATAACTTCTTTTTTTGAGAGATTCTTGAGATCTTCTAAGGACATTGAATCATGATCTATACATTGAGAATTTATGTTTCATAACAATTGATGTTGTAGATTTGTTCTCATCACAGTGATGATGGACTTAAGATACCTGGAAGAACTAATTTTTGAGGATGAGACTTTAACCCACGATGAGTGTACTGTGGTGATGGAGTTTATAGATTTGGTTATAAAGTTCAACTTTACTTCAAAGGTGAATTTTTTCACCAGAAGAAAGGAGTAGTGATTGGGTGCCGCTTGTGCACCCACCTATGCCAATTTGGTCTTAGCCAAATGGGAAGAGAAGATGGTAATCGAATTAATATACAGTAACAACTGGTCACTTTATAGAAGATTCCTGGACGACATATGTATCCTATGGGAAGGGCTAAAAGAAGAGGTAGAAAAATGTATTGAATATATCAACAACGGTACTAATTTTCTTGAATTTACAGAATAAATTACGAGAAGTTGGAGTACTTGGATATAGAAATATACAAGGAAATTTCACGTTTTAATTCCAGGGTGTATAGAAAGAGTCCCTATTCTAACTCTTATTTGCACTTTGAAAGTGCTCACCCTGTGTACTCCAAGAAAAATATAGTTAAAGGACAATATATTAGGGCCTGCAGGATGACGTCCAGAAACAAAGACTTTGAAATGGAAAAAAGGTTACCAAGGAAAATGTTTAGGACGAGGAAATACCCAGATGATAGACAAAATTGAGACAGAAGTGACAGAAAGGAAACCAAATGACT
>NC_056731.1:97048875-97058875 GCF_019279795.1 Protopterus annectens | reverse complement strand
CAAAAAACAATTTCTAGAAAATAGAAATCATGTTCTAAACCAACTGGAAGAGAGATCTTTAGGATAGAGAAGGAGCGTATTACATAGTGATGAATAGAATTTGTGAGAAGAATACATGCAGAAAAATGTTCAGGAGGAGGAATGAGGTTTAAGGGAAGGCAGGAACTGAGCAAGTTATATAATGTTGGACTGACAATGGTTATAAAGATAGAAAACCTATGCATAATAGTTATAAAGAAAGAAAATGGAAAATGCTAAAATGATTTGTTTTCTTTTCTTTTGTTTTAGTCCATATTTGCGAATGTAAAGGTGTTTAAAAAAATGAGTCACACAAGGTTCTGTTCTAGGGAAATTAAGTGTCCCCCAGTAATTCCTCATCAGCCACCTGCACATTTTGTACTGACACTTATCTCAGATTCTTTCCATAGCAAACTCCAAACCAAACTGCAGAATGACTTCAGCCTCATTTGGAATTGGTTGAAAACCAGGGATTTAGTAATTAACTATAACAAGTCCATATATTCATAGATATTCCAAGGCCACTAAATTTTATAATTTCATAACCATTCTCACCTTGCTGGTACCTTCCCTCAGACAGTACTTCCTTTCTCCAGGAGGGCCATACTGGTCAGTTCTGGACTAAATTTAATACTCATCCAGTCACTCAAGTTTGTTTAAAAAAAAAAAATCATTGCAGTGCTTCACATATAGATAAGGTTTATCCCATAGGTTTGTGATGCACCCAGTTGTAAACCTGACCCTCCATCATATTTTATTTATCAGATGAGGAAGCTTTTAGGTTCCTGGTTCTAGTATTGGACATGTTAGACTCTCAGAGAAGCAGGAGGTCCAGGACAGTCAGGTCTCTAATGGTTTGATAAGCAAGACAGAGATCATTCCTCAAAAGTCTATAAGATACTGAATGAAGCAGTAGAATTTCCAGCCTGTCTTGGTAATTTCCAGCCTGTCTTGGTAGCTCAAGGACTTTAGGCTTGTGATATTTTTGGTTAAGAACCTTTAGGGTCTATGTAATTGTTTGATATGCTCAGTGAGTTACATCCCAAAGGGGGAATTGTACTTGTTAATTGGCCTGGTCATTGCCGAGTATAAGGGAGTAATTACCTCTTTAGGCCTTGCAGACCCTTATATTTCTTTGGCAGTTAGCTGGAGTAAATAAAATAATTTCCTGATAACTGCTGTTACATGACTGTCAAAAGAGAGGACACTATCAGCCTATGTATCTAGGTCCTTAAATATATTTTTGTTTTGTAAAAGAGTTGTGCTGTTGAGACCGCATGATAGGAGGAAGAGGAGATGACTACCAAAAGTAATGATACTGCACTTTTTAGCATATAGTTTGAGTCCATTTTTAGTACATCAAGAGTTTACTACGGTGAGTTATAATAACTTAACTACAGTCCCGTTTGCAAACTTCTCCAGACTTTGTTAGCCAGAGGCCTTGCCTCTGTACTTGTAGATCTGGGAAGTAAATACCAAAAAGGAGAGGTCCTATCACTGAGCCTTGAGGGACACCCCAGGTCACTTCTTTACTTTCTGATAAGGCATTTGCAGCTTTCACCATGTGGACTGTGCCTTTCAAACAGTTTGGTATCGATCTGTATCTGTCTAATAGATATATTATGTAATGTGGGTATATAGTTTGTATATAGTATGGTTATTTAGCTTTTGTATGACAGCATGGGAAATGGTGTCAAAGGCCTTAGCAGATCAAAATATACTGCATGCACTGAATACAGCCTCCATAATCCTTTTGAAGACATTTATCAAGATTACATAGACAGGATCTAGCCGTCTCAAACCAAGATGTTAGGGGTCAAGTCACACAAGATTCTTGATATCACAGTTTGAGGTCCGTTATAATGCATCTCATGGCTTTTCAGATGAAGCCTGTGAGGCTGATAGGTCTGCAGTTACCTGGTTTGGTTGTAAGGCTGCCCATGTAGAAGGGTATCACTACTGCTGCATGCCAGTCATCAGAGACCAAACCAGTAGCTTAACTTGAGAAGTTTGTCTGCAAGAGCATGTTTACCACTATAAATTAAGCAACCAGTTATATTATCACTTCACATAGACAAAGTATTTTTGGGCTTGGTTAACACTTTTCAGTAAATGATCTTTAGACACAACTGGGGGGGGGGGGTCAGACATTCTGGAGCTATGAAAAGAAGTCTCGAGTGAAATTAGCACTAAATTTGTTTGCAGTCATACCAAAGCTTGGGTCCTTCTAAGCACCGTACGTTAGACATATGTCCTGTGTCTGAAGCTTAAGATACATATGTGATGTACGAGCACCAAATCCTCAGAACTTCTTTGCCATCAGTCCGAAAGTTGTTTTTGAATTCGATCTGGGTAAGTTGTTCACCTCATATCAGCTACTGAGCCTAGGGCAGATGAGTACCCCGTTGGGGAATTTTTTTAACTTTCATCCAGAAAGGGGAAATGTGAGTGTGCAAGGCAGGTTCCTCATAAGGACACACACATGAGCAGTGTCTTTTCCACTTGGGTGCAGACCACAATCACAGACATTGCAGTGGTTGCCAGGCCTTTGTGTCCAAGATTCTGCGCAGCCTTCTGCTTCTCTCTCTCCCTGCATTTGGGACTATTACTAGAAGGTTGATAGAGATTTTCTGTTTGTTGTCACAAATATGAACGGGACACTCTTTTGGTGGGTATTTCTACTGTTCTTTCTTATTTGTGTGAGTTGCTGAATTCTGGCCTGGCATACTCTTCTGTTAAAGCTCATTTGTCGGCCATTTCTACTCATCTGCTTTTAGATCCACCACTTTTCCTCTAGGTTTGTGGTTAAACAGTTTTTGAAAGATGCCCTTTATATTAGGCCTTCAAGAAAGCCATTGCCACCTTTTTGGGACCTTAACATTGTCCTTGAAGAGTTGCCTCAGCCCCCTTTTGAACCTGAAAATTCTGCTTTGAAATTGTTTACCTAGAAAACTGTCTTGTTGGTGGCTCTGACCTCTTCCAAAAGAGTCTTTGAATTTCAGGCCATTATGGCAGTTCTTCATTTCTGGTTTTCCGCAGAGACTGTTTTTTTCTTTGAACCAGCCATTCTCTTCTGCTTAAAATGGTCAGTGATTTGTCTTTGAATTAGACCATTCATCTTCCTTCTTTTTTCCCTCCTGTCAAAGTAATAGTGAGATAGTTCTACATTATTTGGATTTACATAGGCAGCTCGGATATTATTTAGACAAAACTAAAGATATTTGAAAATCTGAATAACTTTTTGTTTCTTTTCAAGTCAAGAAATTGGGTGTCGCTTTTTCTAAGCAAACCATCTCCTTTTGGATTTCTAAGGCCATTTATTTTTGTTATTCATTTTATTGCAAGCAGCTTCCTACTTTGTGTTTGTTCTACTAGGGCAGTTGCTCGTTCTGAAGCTTTTTTTAAGGGTCTAGGTGCTGGATACATTTTGGAAGCTGCTACTTGGTCTTCTGTGCATACTTTCACTAAGCACTAGATGTTTCTAGGGGTAGAGCAAGGTTTGCCAGGTCCATGTTTTTTGGAGTGTTCATCTGTTGCTTCCTTCTCCTCCCACCTTTTCCAGTAAATTTAGTACTCTCCTTTTGTAAGCGTACTACAACAGTGGTAAGGGAGAACATTGTACAGTTGTATAGGAAAGTACCATAACAGTAGATGTGCTACTTTTCACTGTTATAGTATTCCATCCCTCCCTCCCTCCCTCCTTCCTTCCCCTTGTTGAGTTTTGTCTTTACCCTCTGTTCAAGGTGTCTTTCCTTTGTTCTGTTTTGGATGTACATGTAATGTATTTTCTTGTACCCTGGATTGCTCTGGTTCTCCTGGGGCAATTCAGTTCACTTACATAAAATTTGTATACCTTATACTTCTGACATAGGACATTTTTTATGATTTGTGGCATTTGGAAGGATCAAGCCTGTGGTATACTGGCTGGACATATGGCTATCCTCAGCAGAATATCCCTTTTGTAAGGAATACTGCAAAAGTGATAAGAAAAATGCTGAAAGGTAGATTTGTATATATATATATATATATATATATATATATATATATATATATATATATATATACTTGATGTAGGTGAAAGAAACTAAAATGGTGAGCAAGCTGGGATAAGACAGACATTTTAGTATTTAAAAGATTTGAAGTGCTACTTGCTATTCTGTTGAGAAGGAAAATAACTTGCTTAGCCTTTCCTCTACATCCAACCACTTAGGATCTGCATCACATAAACATAACAGCACCAGTGTTCAGTATAACTGGACCCTTGTTGTGAAACAGCAATCTTTTCTGTGGTTGCACACATCGTCTATCTCAGCTTTCACAATCGCCATATACTTCTCCTCCCTTCCTTATATTGGCTTTCTGCATGTGCCATAACATAAATATGTTAACACTCAGAAGTAACATCTTGACTACCTAAAAAGTAATACTAAATTAACACAATTTTATGGGCTACAACCTAAACCAGTGTAAATCCCAAACTGTGTATATAGTAAAAATTAGATGTTTACTTTACAAACTGTCTCTTGTGTTATTGTTCAACCTTTATTTGGTGCAGGGGCTTAATAGTTTCAATTGATTTTTTGTTTACTTCTAAAATGTTGTGATATATTTTATACTACCACCTCACAATCGTTTTGCTTGTTTTTAAGCTTAGTAATGGAGTATTGTTCTTATTATTTACTCTGAGATACTATATGCTTTTGATTTGTATTTACAGTTCAGGTTGCAGGTAAAATAGTCACTGGTCGCTCCACTTATCTTGTAATCAACATGTTAATAAATAACACTGAAAGTAATTGAAATCAGGGGCATAGAGGTAGATGGTTGAAACTTAGAATGGGTTTGTTAATGGAACTGGTGGATATTAATAAAGCAGACAAGTTTTTTTATGAGCTGTGTCTTTTGGAATCTTTGACCGTAAGAGACTATATAATCTGTAGTTAAGGTTACTTGGTAGATGAGGTGTGCCATGTGTGCACTTTCAATACTTTTTCATAATGTATTTTTGAAGGACTGAGGATAGTAGTTGCAGTAAGGGTATTTTTCCAAGGACGTTACCCTTTAACTTCTGTTCTGTTTCATTTAAAATAGGCACAGAATTCCAAAGGAACAGTGGTGGTTAAAACTACGACCATTGATGAAAGTTTTGGCCAAATATAAAACCAGTTATGATATATCTGATGCTGGCCAGATGGAACATGTCGTCAGACGATCAAGAGAAGCATAATGTGGCAGCTGATCGACTGTATATATCTGCAGTAGCGTTACTGTGCGTGCGTGAAGAGAGTTGAAGATTTATAATTATTGCTTCATTCTGTAACATTTAAGTTATTGTACCTGCACTTTAAAGAAAAAAATTATGTCCGCTTCATGTGTCTGGTCAAATAGATTATTTACTCAACAAATTCCTAACATTTAAGAACATTGAAAATGTTGTCTTGTTTCCAAATATTTTATCTGCAGTACCAAAACTTAAACAGAATTACAAGTACACTTGTTACTTCCATTTTAAGTTTCTCACATATTGCACATTGTACTGAAGATGTAGTTTATGTTCCACTATTAGACATTAGTCTTACTGTGTGAGGCTGAAAGATTTATTAATGTAACTCACATGCAATAAAAGTTAAGTTACGTATACTAGCTGCTGTGCATTTTCTAGACCAAAAACCATTAAATTGTGTGTTGCAGCTGTAACTACTAGGATTACCATTGTCTCCACACTTATAATTTAAATCAGCAAAATGCTGGTGTTCTAAACCACCTCCAGTTTTAAAATGGCTGGGTGGGAGATGTGTTCTACACATGATTTCTGTTGATCACCAATAACACGTATTATTGTTCCATAAGATAACATAACTTAAATGTTTAACTTATGTGGAATTTAAATGAAATGTGCATTATCTTATGACAGCAAAAAATGTATGTTATCTTGTGCTACAATAAAAATGTGGTGTCTTTTTGTACTCAGTGTTGCTTTTTTATGTCTTACTGAAAGAAAAAAAATATTTAATGTCTTTGTTTGGTATGGTTAGTAAGCTGTTTTAATCGCTATATTTTCCCTAGTCATCAGGTACAAGCAGAGTTGTACTTTTCAGTAATCATCTACCAGCAGCAGAACATACTTTGTGAGGTCTCCTGATTCATTCCATTCACTCTTTGCCTGGCTTTGTTGTGCAGAGGTAAGGCGCCATGACTGTGACTCAGGCAACAGTGGTTCGATTGGTACCCATGGCACTGAAGGAGCCAGGCAAGCAGGGAGAAAATTGAACCACTAGGCCCATCTCCTCTCTTGGAGGGTGGGGGAAGCTGTATGTATTCACGTGCAGACTGGTTAGGCGTGATTCCCCAGTTGCAGACTTGGAAATCACTTCCTGTGCTGAGGCGTTCAGGTGGGGCTGCTGGAAAGTAACTCCCCTTCTTGAAAGTGGGGGAGTGTCTTTCACAGTCAGCCCACTGCACAGTCACGATGTCCTTCGTGTTTCACTGTTGCAGTCATTACATTAGGGTAATCCTGCTGGCGGGTTGCCCTCAGCCGGCCTGAATGCCAAAGTCTTGGTCCTGCGTCAGCTGCCGTCGCTCCTTCCCTAACGTCAGGTCATGAGGGGTATAAAAGATGCGGCCGACGCCATTTTCTTTAGTCTTTCTTGCCGCACGGTGCCCGAAGCAGAAGCAGTTCACAAGTACCGGTCGGCCGACTCCTGAGATTTTCATGTTTGAGTTTCAGATCTGAAGTCTTCAATAAAGCTAAGTACCCTGTTGGGGAAACTTTTTCTTGCTCCAGACCGATGTCAGAAAAAGTTAATAATTGTATTTCTTGTGGGAAGCAAATACCTCATAAGGATTTTCATTCTTACTGTATTCCTTGCCTAGGCCCTGATCACAATGTTTCTGGTTGTCAGTTTTGTGCTAGATTTAACCAACGCACTATTAAGCGTCGGTATGACTTTGCTTTAAACTATTTTGGACGCCAGTTTAATTATCCAGAAATGTCGGATAGCCATCCGACTACCAGAGTTCGCAAGAAACGCAAAGAAAAGGAAAGAGATGCAGCCGAGGCCCAAAACCGATGACAAAGCTTCTCCTAAGCCAGTCGCCTGTTCTCAGTGAGGTGCTTTCGCAGCCCCTGTCACCCGCTATTTTGGAGTCGCAGGCCGCTACAGACTCCCACGTGGAGTCGACCATGCCGCTGGAAACCCAAGGTGTTGGAGCCTCGGATATTATCCCTTCATATGGGTCCGGAGCCACTGAGCAGGCACCGGCTTCTGAGGGTGTATTCAGACCTAAACATCTTTACATCAAACCGACTTCAGCTTCACAGGCAAAGACTAAAGCACCTTCCAAAGGAAAGAAACAAACTCAAGAGCCACATGGTCAGGCCTCTATGCCCAAAAAACAGATGCTCAAAATGGCCGAAGACTTTATTACCTTAATCAGGGGTTCCCATCCCCCTCCTGATAAGAGGCCTAGGCAAGAGACTGACTATGAATCTTCTGATCAGGTTTCCATTTCTTCTGATCAGGAATATTCTCTTCCCCCTTACGAGGATTCTGATGCTGAAGAATCTATACCATCAGCTTGTCCTCCTGAGGACTGTTTTGGGGAAACCTTACATACCATGAGGGAGCATTTCCACTGAGAGAGCCAAGATTTTTCAGAATCTAAAAAAAGGCTCAGGGATTTCCTTTTAGTACCTCAACACAAGCCACTAGCCATCCCACCTGTGTTGGACATTGTAGATGATGTGTTTTCGGAGTCTAGTCTTACCCCTGACTCCTTACATCCAGCTCCTGTTAGGCCTGACAGATCTTACAGGGTTCCTGACTCTCATAAATTCCTTTTTAAAAACCCTGCTGCAGACCCAGAAACTATTTCTCAGGGTCCCAAAGGAGTTAAGGCTTCCACTGCAAAAAACCCTAGTCCCTCTGACAGGGATTCTAGGGCACTAGATAGATGGGGAGAAAAGGTTTACACATCTGCTATCCTGGCTACAAGGGCTTTAAACTGTCAGTTTCATATGCTCAAATATCAGCAACATCTCATGGCATTGCTTAAACAGAAAATGTTGTTAAACTCTGAATGTGCAGAAAACAAGGAAATGCAGGATTTATTGCATGCAGCTGAACAAGGTGGAAAGCATACTTTGCAATGTGGATTTGATTCTTTAGAGGCCTCCTGCAGGGCCACAGTTACAGGTTCTGTAATTGGGAGGCATGCTTGGGTAAAGGAACAAAACATGCCTGATCATGTTAAAGTCAAATTATTAGATGCACCTTTACGGCATGATACTTTGGTGTTAAGGCAGAAGAAGTGTTAAAGAAAATGGAGGACAAAGCTAAATCTATGCAAACGATCAAAGAGTTTTTACAAGTACAGCCACCTAGGTTTAGCAGACACTGGCCAACAAAGAATTGGTCCTTTCCTGTGTCAGACAGACCTCAAAGGGGCAGTTCCAGATGCCCTAGAGGCAGATCCCAGGCGCAAGGTTCATACCGCTCAAAGCAATGGGAGGCTTCTACCTCCAAAGTTGGAGAAGACAAATCACAACCATACAGGAAACAGTCCCAATGACTTCCCCCTGCCTGCACCAAGCACTTATCAACTGACAGCACCCTTAGGGGGAAAATTTGCACTTTTTTCACAAAATTGGCACATTATAACCCAGGACAAATGGGTCCTAAATATCGTGTCACAAGGCTACAAGTTCCATTTCCATACCCTGCCAAAGGCAAATGGCTGGCCAGATCTGCCAAAAAATCAATGGGCAGAGGCACAAAAACAAGTCTCATCCCTTATGGACATGGGGGTCATTCAACAAGTACCAGAACAAGAGCAGGGACAAGGATTTTACTCAAGACTGTTCTTGGTACCCAGAAAGGACAAGGCCTGGAGGCCAATACTAGACCTACCTGTTTTAAACACATTCCTGGATATACCAAAATTCAAGATGTTGACTTTACAGCAGCTTCTGCCCATGCTGGGCAAGAAAGCTTGACTTGTGACTTTAGACCTAAAAGAGGCATACCTGCATGTCCCAGTCAGACAAAGATGCAGAAGATACCTCAGAATCAAGGCTGGCTCAAGGCATTACCAATTCTCTGCACTGCCCTTTGCTTATCTACAGCGCCCAGGGTCTTTACAAAGTGCCTGGCACCAGTAATTGCATTCTGCAGACAAAAAGGAATACAAATATAACCTTACTTGGACGACTGACTAATTCAAGAAGAGAACAAGGACATTCTTTTACAGCATCTGGCATTTGTGAAAATACTTCTAGCATGCCTAGGGTACACAGTCAATGAAAAGAAATCAAAACTAGTACCCTCTCAAGAGATAATATTCCTGGGTGCAAGCTTAAATACAACTGCTCAGATGGCTTATCTCACTCCAGACAAACAAACACGACTGACTACCTATTTCAAAATGTTGGCAACAAAGGCCCAGTTACCTGCAAGAAAAATTCTGCAGGCTTTGGGCTCCATGGCATCCTGCATCCTACTAATTCCATATGCAAGACTGCATATGAGGAAACTTCAATGGTACCTAAAAAGTGTTTGGACTCAGCATTGCCACAGCCTGGAGACTATGATTACTCTCATTCCCTGCCTGCAGCAGGAGTTTCGATGGTGGGCAAAGGCTTGTCACCAAGGGACAGCCATTCACATTGCCCCCAGCCAGGCAGACACTAACAATGGATGCATCAGATTATGCCTGGGGGGCCCACATGGCAGGAAGATGCATTCAGGGCTCATGGACTTCAAACCAAATATCTACATATTAATAAAAAAGAGATGCTAGCAGTTCAAAATGCCCTGACAGCCTTCAAGGACCTACTTCATCCAGGACAACTACTGATAAAAATATATAAACAGGCAAGGGGGCACACATTCTTACCCCCTTTGCAGACTAGCCATGACTTTGTGAGAGACAGCTTTGACTTACCCAAGTACATATGCAGGCACAATTCCTGCCAGGAAGGAAA
>NC_056731.1:96921375-97043875 GCF_019279795.1 Protopterus annectens | reverse complement strand
CTGGGTTTGCTACTTGTGCCCTTAGTTTACTTTCTGAAATGTGAACTGTAAAATGCCATAAGTTTCTTTACTTTTAGGCTAACAAACCAGGCTAAGTAAATTCCTTAAAGATGTGAAGTAGTCTTTTTCACAGTTTAATTCTAAACTGCGTCAGATGTGTTCACCAGCTTTATTAGTTCTGTTTTTTCTATTGTTGATAGGTTATTAAACTTGCAAAAAGCCTGAAGCAAGTTTTTATATTCGTTCAGGCAGACAGACCAGCATTTGGTTTGTATGTGTTTTGACAGCAACCTGACCATTGTCCAGATACTTTTGTAAACCATTCAGTCAGCTCTCTCCTTACAGGTTAAAACATCTGGAACTGCCTTAGTAATGTGGAAATATCAAAAGAGATGGCACTCTAAGGATTAGCACCACTCTTTGACAGATGTAAAACTTTATTTTTAGCTGTCATCAGAACACTGTCAGTGTAAGCAAAAAGAGAACACAATTCAAGGAAGAGAGGCAAGAGTCTCATTCTGCACACCGACCTGTAGGTGACTTGTCTACCAATCTTCATCAGTGATTGGTATTAGGAGTAAGGGCCTTGTTGATATGACCATTATCTCCTTTTCATGAAATACAGATACTCTCATGCTAATGATGTTGCAGGGCTGAAGGGTTATATTGTGACATTCCGTTCTATCAGAACTTCCATTCAGAAATTGAAGAGCAACAGGTAGCCTTTTGTGCCATTTGCCTGTCTTAAGTAAAAAGCACAGGCCTCTTAATATTTTGCAAGCAAATTCAGTGGAAAAGATTTCCGTGGGCTTTTCAGTGGAGAGTCCCCTTCTGCCAGAAGAGGAAGCTATTGAAACCATCAAAGAAAGAGCATTTAGTGGTGTTTAAAGTTTTTAAGCTTGCCCAGAAGCTATCCATATAAACTTCTCAAAGGCACTTGTATGCCAGGGTACATTGTAGGACTTTCAATGTCTTATATTTGCCAATAAGGAAGAGTCCAAGCAAAGCTTAATCAAGCACTTTAAGTCTGACTTAGATGCTTTGGACAAAAGGAGTCTTGCTTCCTGCCAAATCCCTTTTTTCTTCTGGTCAGAAAATTCTTTATCCCCTAAAAAGTCCACCTCTCTGGGAGCTGTTGCCAAAGGTGGGGATGGTTGATACAGTTCTGGGTTTGGTAGTAAACAAGAAGCAGGTAGACGTTGCGTAGCATCTCAAACTTTCACAGCTATCTTCCAAATTTGTTGCTATTACTTGCTATTAATGAAATCTATACTGATTCCTCCAAAATACCTCAATCTCTGATCCATGGCTTACTGGGTTAATAAAAGGTATCCCTTTGCTAAACAGTATAGCTTTCTAGGCAAGTACCAGGTGACATCAGCAGTTATCACAGATGCATGTAACTGTCAGCATTCCCACCATCTTTTTTAAACACCTCTATTCAATTATCACTTGTGACATAGGCAAACTTACCTTTTTCTATAAAAGTAATTAAACCCTATTAACAAGTTCACACTTACCAACATTACACAGCACATATATTGTAATAAACATTGTAGTTAATCCAACATTATATAAATTAGTTCATTTTCTTCTCTTAAACCTCATTCCTCCTCCAAAGCATTTTTTGCATGTATTGTTCCCACAATTTCCATTTTTACTCCTACCCTTTTCTAAAGATCCCACTTACTATTCTTTTATCTCTGTTACAATATACACTGCTTCAAGTATGGCTGGATTAGACTCTGATTTCCATTTTTTATTATTTTTTTTCTTGTGGCTGCCTGCAGAGATAAATGCAACAAGGCCTTACTTATGCCTAAGCAATTCAGATCTTGTATCCCAGCTAAAAAAAAAAAAAAAAAAAAAATCATTTCCTTGCTTACACTCATTTAGTTGCCCAGAATGTGTTTTTACCATCTTGGTAAGTTGTCTCGAGTAGGCTTTTTAAAATAAACAGAGAAAACTAAAGCTTTGGCTATGAATTATAACCCCCTTCATGAGCAATTCAAGAGTATTCCTATCTTTGGGGACATTTTAAGATAAAATACTTAGGAGTGTGGTTAGCTAAAATGCCAAGGGAAATGGAAAAAGCATCCTGGAACCAAATTAGTGTAAGAGCCTCCAAAAAGTTGAGAAAATGGGATCTAATCCACCTGGACTTTGATCAGAGAATACAAGCACTCAGTGTTTTTAGTTCCACCCAGGGGGAGAGTATTAGGAAAAACTTTGGCAATGATCCAGTTCCTATGGAAGGAAGCAGTCTGCGAGTGAGCTGACAGAAAATGGTGCTGCCAACAGAAGAAGGTGGTCTTGCAGGAATATCATTAGCATCCAAAGATTAGATTGAAATATATTTCAAAATTAACAGTTGTTCAACCAAATGGAAGAAGATGCTAATATATCCAGATCGACTGGAGTTAGTAAGATGGTGTGGCTTTGGAGGAGGATGATTCAGGCTGATAATATACCATATATATTTGAAAGTAGTAGGTTAAATGATGGAGGTCTTGAGAGGTAAAGAATACAAAGATTTACAAAGGTAAAGAGGTAAAAAAAAAAAAAAAAAGTCCCCTGGCCATTAGCCTAATAACAATATATGAATACACAAATTGGAAATTTTATATATTTTGAATTGGATTGTCCAGGAGCCCATTTAAAATAAACACTGCAGCAGTTCAAGAAAGGTATAGCAATGTTAAACATTTTTATTTTTGGAAAGCTTGATGGACCCAAGAGGAGGAGGAGGTTGACATGGGAGAGTTGTGGGCGAAATTTCCTATTAGTAGTAGACATGTTAGCTTACAGAAGGACTTTTGAAATATATGGGGAACATAAGAGACTTAAAGAAATCTCTTGAAAAGCAAGAATTAATAAAACTGCTAATAAGGAGCATGGACAGATGACTAGCAGGAAAGGACTAGTTCATAGGAGATTACTAGGCTAATGGCTCTGGAGCCTTTGCAAGCCTAGCCAAGAATTTATCCCCAAAAAAGAAACTTCAATCAGCCCCGGTCAATGAGGGACACAGATGGAATCCCTGGGTCAAATTTGTGGTTGCCCATCCATTCATCAAGGTTGCGCTTGGAGGGTCAACAACGTACTTGAATGTGTATGTTATTCCAAACTCTTTTACTAGATAGGTGGTCTCAGAGGGTGTCTTGGCAGGAGTGGACAGTGTACCTCAACTGTCCAGATTTTTGCTTAATATTTTTGGTGTGTTCATAAAATTTGCGGTTTTCCTGCAAATGATTGGATGTTGTTTGACATCAAAATGCATGCTATTACAAAATCTGTCAACTTTCTAAGTTTTTAAGACTAATAATTAATATTGCCCCCATTATTTTTGGCATTGTCCAGATTTTCTTGCATTAAGAGGTTGAAAGGTATGGTGGAGAAGCAGGACAATAACTTAAGAATGTATGACAGGAAATATGTAGAATGATTAGAATAACAGGAAAGTCTAGAAAGTTTATAGAGTATTTTGGATGGAAATATCCACATAAGTATGTTTATATGTCAGATAAGTTGAATGGAGTATTCCAACTTAGAGGGTTATAAGAAAGATTTAACTGAGCTAGTCAGATTTTGGCAAGCTCAAGGTTGGAAATGAACAAAAATACTTTTTTGTCTGAATCAGAGGGAGAAAAAGTGAGTGAATATAAGAAAGCAGTAGTGAGCCTGGTGCTATTGCTGGAAAAAATAAGTCAGAAATTGGAAGTCTACTAATTTTTTCACAGTAAAGGAATGGATGACTTAGAGGCATTGGAGAAGGAGTCTGAAAATTTATCCTAGTAGGCTGCACCACAGGAAATGGACTTTTCTTGTGGGGGGGGGGGTAAGTAAAGGGAATTAAAAGTTGCACAATCTGAAGAAGGAAGATTTAAACAAGAATGTGTCAGCCAGCTTTAACCTTTTATGAAATTGAGTTCTTTTGAATGTGAAGGTGTATGTTATGTTGAAATTAATGTATGAAGAGTTGGAAAAATCTGGTACTGCGCTGTACCTTTTGGTATAGCTGGACATGCAATAAATTGAACTTTAGAAGAAACTGAAGTAAGGACAGCCACCAGAGCAGAACCAAGTAAATGTATGTTTTTTTGGTGGTGATAGATGTAACAAACAATAAAGGTATTCTCAAAAAAAAAAAAGTTGGGATTATATATCTGTGACAAAAATGTTTGCTTCTGCCCCATGTCATTGCATCAACAATTGCTTTAGATACCATATCCAGTATTAGCAAAGAGGGGAAAAAAACGTACATGATTGATTAAGTTTCTTCCTGATTCTGAAACTAAGAAGAAGTTGCGTCAGGATATGGATGGCTGTTTAGTGGGGTAGTCTTAATCACTGTAGTTTGTAATTGGCACAGCTGATGCACAAAACCAAGGTAGCAGCATTTGGGTGATATTAAGACAACAGGTTGGTAGTATGCATTCTGGAGCTTCGTAATGTACTCTATCTTATCACACCTTGTTTGGCATGCAGGTTAAAGCGATTTGTCGCTATTCCTAGCTTCATGGTAGTTTTATTGTTGTAATGTCCCATTCTGTGGTTTCACCACAATTGTTACGTGATTTGCAACCATTTTTTCCTTGTTATTTTTCAGTGTGTGATGCCCCACCTCCTTATAATTTTTAGTGGAATGCCCTCTGACGTTTGTCATGTAAGGCATTCCACAACTATT
This sequence comes from Protopterus annectens, assembly GCF_019279795.1. Lineage (NCBI taxonomy): Eukaryota > Metazoa > Chordata > Ceratodontiformes > Protopteridae > Protopterus > Protopterus annectens. The sequence continues at coordinate 97,039,188 of NC_056731.1, read as the reverse complement.
AGTTCAGTGCACAAATGCAATTCTAAGGACTGGAGTGTTTTTTCTAAGATAGCAGTGGTATCCAAATTGATAGTTTAACTTCTGGTGCTGGAATTCTGAATCCTTCAAGGATGACCCTTATTTGATTTCAGCAGGAAGTTTATATGACAGCAATGTTGACAAGGCTGTGTGGCCTCCTCCATACCACAGTGAAAGGCATTTTGCAAATCACAAATAGTATGGGTTCTGCTATTGATTACTAAATTAAATTTATATAATTTTTTAAACTGGTGACTGCATTATTTTCATTTGCTGATTGCACTTCCTCTTATCACAGATAGTACCCAGCAGTGTATTGTGTATTTGGAATTTAGAAGTCCGTGAATAGTATGAATATGTTCAAAAATTAGCTATGAATATGAAGTTAGGAATGAGCACTGTAATGATCTTCAGAAGTTGTCTCTTCCTATATTGTTTACACAGACACACACACTTGATTTTGGGCAAAGGAGTGAAGTTTGGTGTATTGTTTGTTCTTCTGTATGTAATATGTACTTTTTTATTTCTGAAGAAGATTTACAAAACCATAGAGCTTATTTCTGGAATTATTTGGAGGGTGATAGAGAGAGGGTGTAAGGATGATAGTGCTGGGAGTAATTTATAGAGATGGACTGATGTGCTTATAAGAGTCATGTATGAAGTATCCAACAGTATTGTGTTAAAGTTTACGTGTGTGAGTGAAAACCCAGTTGGGCATTCTTCAGTGTCTGGACAATTGAGAGAGGTGCACAGAACTGACATCATATCATGGCATAGACATCTGAAAACGGTACATAAATTAGTAATTCCACATAAAGCACACCATTCATATAATTTTTAAAAGACTAGGATACCAGCAGTGCAACACACAAATGCAACCTATATCATTACTGCACAAACTTAATGGAAACTCCATTAAAAATTAGTTCATAGGTAGGCACTAGGCTATCTGCTAGAGGGCATTTATAAACCTTGCCAGAGTGTGTCAGCTTTTGCCGCCCCATTGATTAACTGAGCCTCTGTCAAGAAGAGCCAATGAAGTGATCCCAGGGGTGTGTTTTCTGTTACCCATCCACTCGTCAAGGTTTCTCTTGAAGAGTGTTAGTGAGGGGCTCTGCCTAATGTAGTTAAGAATTTTGTTCCAAAGCATGGGGAGTCTCTGTGACAGGAATCTATCCCTCCAGCATGTTCTATTTATTGTTGTGGCGAGGTTTAGCTGACTAGAGTGAGTGGCTCGCAGTGACTTGGATTTCTTTAGGTGGAGCATGTCCATCAATTCTGAGTTGGACATGGCTTTGTAAGTCAGGCAGAGATCACCTCTGAGTAAGCGATATGCCACTGAGTACAGCTGGAGTTTTTCCAGTCGGGCTGCATAGGACATATGTCTGAGGCCAGTAATCCTCTTGGTGAGGTACTTTTGTGGTCTTTCCAGCTGTTGGAAGTGTCTTGTGAGGTACATCCCAAATGGGGCATTGTATTCTATGATGGGTCTGATGAGTGACGAGTAGAGGGGCACTATAACCTCTTTATTTCCAGATGCGAACCCTTTAGTAATTAGATGGGCTACATTAAAGGATTTCCTAACTACTTTGGCAATATGATTGTCAAAGGAGAGATTACCATCCACCTGGGTCCCCAGATCTCTTATTACCTCTTCTGTATTAAGGGGGCTGCCACCTATGTGGTAATTCATGGGTGTTTTGTTTTTCCCAAACGGGATGACTGCATTTTTTGGCATTTAGCTTGAGACCATGACTTTGACACCAGGTGTTTTGGAGAATGTGCGTGTCAGCTGGAGAGCCAATTATGGCTCTCAGTTTGCAGTCATCGGCGAACTTGGTTAACCATAGTCCTCCTGTGTTTGCCTGTACTTCTGAGAAGTATATGCCAAACAGTAGGGGTCCCAGGACTGAGCCATGTGGGACACCACTTTTGACTGGTTTAAAGTCGGACCTGGAGTCTGCTATTCGTACCGTGTGAGTTCTGTCTGTAAGCCAGTTGGCAACCCATCTCGTGATGTAGTGGTTTATGTTCAGGCTGGTGAGTTTTTCTATAATTCCTGAGTGGGGAATGGCGAGGTCAAGGTAGGCTGTGTGAACTACCTTCCCCTCATCTATGGCCTTGGTGACTGTCTCGAAGAAGTCAACCAGGTTTAGTATGCATGATCTGCCCTTAAAGTCGAACTGGGTCGGGTCAAGTGTTTGGAGGTTCCCAATATCTTTGTTAATGAGTTCCATGATGATGTGCTCCATAGCCTTGCAAACCAGGCTAGTCAGGCTTATGGGGTGATAGTTACCAGGGTCAGTTGTGGCCCCTCCTTTGTGGAGCGGAATAACCGTTGCTGTGTGCTATTCTATGGGCACATAGCCTGTGGAGAGGCTGAGGTTAAATAGTGTGTTTAGGTGGGGGGTTAGTTCGTGCAAGACGCAGCCTGGGACACCATCTGGCCCCATTGATGTTGCGCTTTGGCTTTTGAAAGGGCTGTTTTCACCTGTGCGTCTGTGATTTCTGGGACACTACACTTTTCCGGTATTGCTGTGGGCCCTTTTGGGGGTGAGAGGGGGGTGAAGTTTGCACTGAATCTATCTGCAGGGATGTTGGCAATATCAGTGGGTTCAGTATATTTTGTGCTATTTTGCACTAGCTCAGAACATATCTGTTGCCACTTAGATTCTTGACATAGCTAAAGAGGGCTTTGTGAATGTTCTTCGTGTTTCACCTGCTAGCAGATTACCCAAATGTAATGACTGCAACAGTGAATATACTCGAACATCTACATTTATGGTAAGTGTACACAACTGTACTTTATCTTTCTAATTCTTGGCTATTTTTCTTTCAAAGTTAGCCTTGGAGGATTTTATGAGGGACCTTAGTTTCTTACTGATACTGATCAGGGATGTCTTTCCTTCTTGCAATTTGCTCTTTTTCTGAACTAGTTTCCTCCTTCTATTGTATAACTTGTTTATGGCAGGGGTCCACCAGACTGGTTTCCTTCTCTTAGGGGAGTGAGTCTTGGTTTTGCTAGGGATGGCACGATCCATGCATCCTTATAGGTGCTCATAGAGTGCATTTGTAAAGGTTCCTGCATCTTGGACACTGTTACCCTTTAGCATGGGGGCTGTGAAACTTACCACCTCTGTCTTAAGTAAGGTTTGCTATAAAAAAGTTTTTCACTGTGGTTTCCTTGGTTGGAGGTGGTGGTGTGGTGTGGACATCCAGAGTGGTCTGATCTAACCAGTGATTGGTTGACCTCCGGTGTGGAACATCTGTCGCCCATGTTGGTGATGACCAGGTCCAATATGTTTTCACCTCTGGTAGGGGAGTTTACCAGCTGATCCAGGGTATTTGAGATGATAAATTCCAGGAAGCGCTGGACCTGGCAGTTTGTACTTGAGTAGTTTTCCCAGTTAATGGTAGGGTAAATAAAATCGCCCAATATCAAGGTGTTCGGTAGGACCTTCATGTTTTCCAGTGTCTCCAGAAAGGCAGAGTGGTGGTCCTGGGTCATGGAGGGTGATCTGTAGCAGGCCACAATTTGCCTGATGTTAGTTGCACATAGATGATCTCGGAGGTATCATGCTGCATCACTAACCTGGAGGTGTAGGTATCCTTAATGAATATGGATACACCCCCTCCTTTTGTGTTTCGGTCCATGTTCTGTGGCTGAAATGTGTGGTATGAGTTGTAGCCCGGTAGTGCTGGGGTGCTTTGTGGAGCCTTGAACCAGGTTTCAGTTATTACAATGATGTTCATCGTGCATACAGCTGCAGTAATCACAGATGGGGTTCTCTGCCGTCAGGTGGTCCCTTGGTCGGCCGAATTCCAAAGTCTTGGTCCGGCGTTGGTTGTTGTCGCTTTCTCTCCTGACGTCAGTGAGGCTGGAGTATATAAGACACAGCCGACGCCATGTTCTTCAGTCTTTTTTGCCGTGCGGTGCCCGAAGCAGAAGCAGTTCGCAAGTGCCGGTCGGCCAGCTCCTGAATTACGGAAATATTGGAAACCGAAGTCTTCATTAAAGCTAAGTACCCCGTTGGGGAAACTTTTCTTGCTTCAGACCGATGTCAGAAAAAGTTAATAATTGTATTTCTTGTGGGAAGCAAATACCGCATAAGGATTTCCATTCCCTCTGCATACCTTGTTTAGGCCCAGACCACGACATCTCGGGCTGTCGCTTTTGCGCTACTTTCAATAAACGCACTATTAAGCGTCGGGTGGAGTTCGCCCAACACTATTTTGGTAAAGCCTTTGATTATAAAATGTCGTCTGATACTCCGACTACCGTTTTGTCCAAAAAACGCAAGGACAAGGACCAACACGCGAGGACCGCGGTCCCCGCCAAAACAGGCTACATGTGGTCCGGTTCTCAGCGAGACGCCTTTGCAGTCCCTGACTACCGACGACACTCCTTTGGCGGTGTCCTCTGTACCCGAGACCGCTGGTACCTCGGCCCTTTCCCAGACTACAACCACCGAAGCCTTTGCTAATGTTGAGACTACTAATGTGGACAGGTCCACTTCCACCCATGGTGTCTTTAGACCCTCATCTTCTTTTTCTATTAAGGCCTTTACTAAATCCAAAGCAGCCAGGCATCCCAAGAGGCCTGCTGCACATGGCTCATCTCCAGGCCCCATGCCTAAAAAACAGATGCTTAAAATGGCTGAGGATTTAATTACTCTTATCAGGGGTTCGCAACCCCCTCCAGACAAGAGGCCCAGAGTGGAGGAAGATTCTCCCTCTTCTGATCAGGGATCCATTTTATCAGAACATTCTGATGTAGAGGAACACTCTTACTCCCCTTTTGAGGATTCGGATGCAGAGCAGTCCATTCCTTCTGTATCTCCTCCTGAGGATTTTTCCTTTGGGGAAACCTTGACACTTCCATTGGGAAGGCCAAGACTTTTCAGATTCCAAGAAAAGACTTAGGGAATTTCTTTTGTTACCTCAACACAGACCTCTGGCGATACCTCCTGTTTTGGACATACTTGATGATGTTTATTCGGAGGCTTGCCTTAACCCGGATTCTCTGCCTCCTGCACCAGTCAAACCTGATAGGTACTAGAGAGTACCTAACACTCACCAATTTCTCTTCAAAAGCCATATTGCTGACCCTGAAACCATTTCTCAAGGCCCCAAGGGATTGAAGGCCTCCACTGCCAAGAATCCACTTCCTGCAGAAAGAGAGTCAAGATCTTTAGAAAGGTGGGGAAAAAAGGTATATACCTCGGCCACCCTAGCCATGAGGGCCTTAAATTGTCAGTTTCATATGCTTAAATATCAACAGTTCCTGTTATCACAATTAAGGAATAAAATGTCTCAACCTGAACAACCAGATTTGAAGGAGTTACAGGATATGATGCATAGTGCAGAGCAAGTGGGAAAACACACCTTACAATGTGGTTATGATGCCCTAGAGGCCTCAAGTAGAGCGGCTGCTACAGGATCTGTCATTCGCAGACATGCCTGGCTTAGGGAACAAAACTTGCCTGATCATGTGAAAGCTAAGCTTCTAGATGCTCCTTTACAAAAGGATGTACTGTTTGGTACTAATGCTGAGGAGATATTACGGAAAATGGAAGAAAAAGCCAAATCTATGCAAACTGTCAAAGCTTTATTACAGGTCCAACCACCACGTTTTAGCAGAAATTGGCCTTCAAAAAACTGGTCCTTTCCAGCCACTGACAAGCCCCAAAGAGGTAGATACAGACGCACAAGGGGCAGAGGACAATCACAAGGATCATATAGAGGCCGACAATGGCAAACTCCAGCACCAAGAGGTGGCGAAGACCATGCACAACAATACAGGAAACAAACCCAATGACTCACTCATTTCCATGCCAAGCATGTCTCAGCTGGCAGCACCTTTGGGAGGAAAACTAGCATTATTTGCAAGTAATTGGCATATTGTCACAACAGACAAATGGATCCTGGACATTATAAACAGAGGCTACAAATTTCAATTCCACACACTTCCAAAAATGAGAGGCATGCCAAACCTGCCACACAATCAAAGGGCAGAGGCACAACTACAAATTTCAAAGCTCATAAGAATGAGAGCTATTCAAGAGGTACCTACTCACGAACAAGGTCAAGGTTTTTATTCAAGACTTTTTCTGGTACCAAGGAAAGGAACCGACTGGAGACCCATTTTGGACTTATCCACCCTAAACACATTTTTACTCGTACCAAAATTCAAGATGCTCACATTACAGCAGCTTCTTCCCATGCTGGGCAAGGAGTTTTGGCTGGTAACATTGGACCTCAAGGAGGCATACCTGCATGTCCCAATCAGACAAAGCTGCAGAAAATACCTCAGATTTCTTGCAGGTTCAATCCACTATCAATTCTCTGCATTGCCCTTTGTCTTATCTACTGCGCCCAGAGTATTCACAAAGTGCCTGGCATCAGTGATTGCCTACTGCAGACTTCAAGGGATACACATTTACCCTTATTTGGACGACTGCCTGATCCAAGCAGACAGCAAGCACATACTTCTGGAACATCTGGCATATGTAACACAGTTACTGCATTCTCTGGGATACACCATCAACAAAGAGAAATCCAGGCTAACTCCATCTCAGAAAATAACTTTCCTGGGTGCCAACTTGGACACAAACACATAGATGGCCTATCTTACGCCAGAAAAACAGGGGCAACTAACTCAGTACTTCAGAATACTAGCAAAATGTACCAGGCTTACTGCAAGGAAAATCCTGCAGGCTCTGGGCTTCATGGCATCTTGCATTCTTTTAATCCCATGTGCAAAGCTGCATATGAGGAAACTTCAATGGTACCTAAAAAACATATGGTCTCAACACAGCCACAGTTTGGAAACAATAATACCAATAATTCCATGTTTGCAAAAGGAATTAAAATGGTGGGCCCGAGCATGTCAAGCAAACACAGGCCTCCCATTCTGCAAGCCTCAAGCAAAGCAAATCATCACAACAGATGCCTCAGATTACGCCTGGGGGGCGCACATGACGGACAGGTGCATTCAGGGCAAATGGTCCCAAAAGGAAAAGCACCTTCACATCAATCAAAAAGAAATGCTAGCAGTAATAAATGCAATTACAGCTTTCAAGGACTTCGTACATCCAGGACAATTACTGATAAGAACAGACAACACCACAGTAATGTGGTACATAAACAAACAAGGAGGAACACATTCATACCCCTTGTGCAGACTAGCCATGACTCTTTGGAACTTGGCTCTGGAATGGCAAATCAAACTTCAAGCACAGTACTTGCCAGGATTGGAAAACATGCTGGCAGACAATCTAAGCAGAAATATGACAGATCCACACGAATGGAAGTTACATCCTCAGGTGTTTACAGAGATAATCCAAGCGTGGGGGAGGCCAGACATAGATCTTTTTGCCTCCGACAAGAATCATCAATTGGAAAAGTTTTGTTCGAGGACTTTTCATCCAAAGGCCTGGAGAGTGGACGCCCTTTCATTCAGTTGGACAACATGGACAGTTTACGCATTCCCACCTCTGCCTCTTCTGCCCAACGTGCTTTTGAAAGCAAGAGCAGACAGACCAAAGATGATACTGATTGCTCCAGATTGGCCAAGGCAACACTGGTACATTGCTCCAGATTGGCCAAGGCAACACTGGTACCCACTCCTGAGGAGCCTAACACATACTCCTCCCTAGTCCCTGCCTCTAATGCCTCTTCTGCTGACTCAGCACAACTACAAAACTCTTCACAGTCAGCTGAAAACACTCAATCTCGCTGCATGGAAAATTCCTTAACACCACAACAGACCCTACTCTCCAAGGAGGTGCAGGATGTCATTTTGGAGGCCAGAAGGCCATCTACTAGAAAAGCTTACTCCGCAAAATGGAAGCGGTTTTGCTCTTGGAATGAGAAAAAAGGCCAGGACCCTAGAAAACTGAACATGCCTCAGGTATTACAGTACCTAACAGAGCTGCTGAACAGTGGACTATCATTTTCTTCCATAAAAATCCATGCCTCAGCCATTTCTGCAGAATTCAACACGGATCCTCCTTTTTCTCACCCACTCTTACGACAGTTCCTCAGAGGGGCTAAGAATATAAGACCACCAAGGAAACAACCAATACCAGCCTGGGATCTTAATTACATACTAGAAAAATTAACATTGCCCCCTTTTGAACCAGCTGCCTCAACAGATTTGCAATATTTGTCCTGGAAAACAGCCTTCCTTCTGGCTATCACTTCAGCTCGTAGGGTTTTGGAACTACAGGCCCCCATGGCGGTGCAGCCCTTTCTCATTTTCCATCAGGACAGGGTTTCCCTTCGTACCAACCCGTCATTTATGCCTAAAGTGGTATCCAGGGTAGCTTTAAATCAAGCCATACACCTACCTACCTTTTACCCCAATCCTCAAAACAAAGGGGAAAGGCTGCTACACTCTTTAGACATCCATAGGCAGCTACGTTATTATTTGGACAGAACAAAGTCCTTCAGGAAATCAGAACAACTCTTTGTGTCCTATGCTGTAGGGGCTCAAGGAAGCCAGTTACCAAACAGACTATTTCAAAGTGGATAGGCCACTGCATACGGTTTTGTTATTCCTATCATGGGAAATCTGTTCCTACAGGTATCAGATCGCACTCCACCAGGGCCACAGCTACCTCTACAGCCTTCCTCAGAGGAGTTCCTACCAAAGATATTTTGGAAGCAGCCACTTGGAGTTCTGTACATACCTTCACAAAACACTACCACCTGCCTTTATATTCCAGAACTAGAGCAGGCTTTGCCACTGCTGTGTTGCAGGGCATTCTGGCTCAGCCCAGTCCCTCCTAGTACCTACCACCCTGTGCGTAGCTTTGGGACTCTACCCATCTGTGATTACTGCAGCTGTATGCACGATGAACATAGTACAGTTTTGTACCTACCATAAATGTAGATGTTCGAGTGCTAATACAGCTGCAGTACAGGTTTCCCTCCCTCCTTCCCCACTTGGTAAAGGCATAGGCCTAACACCCTCTTCATACTACCTGACTGGGTTATCCTTCTATGGTTTATTTGCTTGCAACTACTGATTTTGGATTATATTGCATTGCTTGTATATACATAGAGACATTATTTATGTATTGCTTTCCTTCTGGGGGCACCTGACATCTGGGGCAAGAAAGACTGAAGAACATGGCGTCGGCTGTGTCTTATATACTCCAGCCTCACTGACGTCAGGAGAGAAAGCGACAACAACCGACGCCGGACCAAGACTTTGGAATTCGGCCGACCGAGGGACCGCCTGACGGCAGAGAACCCCATCTGTGATTACTGCAGCTGTATTAGCACTCGAACATCTACATTTATGGTAGGTACAAAACTGTACTTCCTCCATACTGAGGAGTGCTTCGAACGTGTGCATTTTGAGATTTAAACTCCTGGCACTGAGTAGCATAACCTTCATATTTTTGTGCTGTTTACGGAGGTGGGTTTGACTTTTGAGTCTTGCCTAAAAAAGGCACTATGGGGGCAGCAAGAGCCTTGGCCAGTATTCGAAAGCCTAGGGGTGAGAGGTGCAAGCCGTCCCTTGTGAAGCAACGAGGCATGTCGAGCATGTCGTACCAGTCTGACAGGCACTGGATCCCCTTTGAATGACACAGAAGCTTAGCCAGTTGTTGAAATTGATAATTTTTTCATTATACTGCAGTATCATTCTTGGTGAGGACAGGAAGCTAGTCAGGGTCATACCTGCCTGGGCTACATGATCAGAGAGCTCTTCCATGTCTCTTTTCATGTAGCTTAGGGAGGTACGTCTCAGGTCATTCACACCAACATGAACAATGACAGAGTCATATTTGTACTTGTTCTGGAGTGACCTGAGTGCTTGTGTTATGTGGCAGATTCTGGCTCCGGACAGGCAGTTAACAGTAACCTTCTCCTTGTCCAGCCTAGTGAGTGGGATGTCAGTGTGCCTGACTATAGAGTCGCCTATTACTAGTGTGTTAGGTATGTTATTTCGCCTTAAGGGCTGTGATTGTGTGGTGCACTGATTTTGTGTTTTATGTGTTGTCTGGTTTGTGACGGGAGATGCAGGTTTTTTGGGTGTTTGCTTTGGAGGTCTCTGATGCTTTTGCAGGTTTTTATTTAGAGCCTCCGAGTATGATTCCGTGTATTTTTTTCCAGTGCTGGTTTAGTATGTCTGTGTGAGGCTGGAGGTGTGGTGCAAGTGTTAACCTTCTCCTCATGACTGCCTGTTCCAGTCTTGGGTGGAGAGAGCTTAGCCTCCAATTTAGCTATATCATTGTATCTCTCGCATATGTTAATGTTTTGTGGTAGGAGGAGAGGATTGTCTGTGTACATGAGGCAGTTGTAACATTGCCTCAGGATACCCAGGTTCACCAGCTGGACTGGAGAGTATACCTGAAATTGCCCTTTGGTCATGCCTGAATAGTAGGGTGAGCTGCTTAGTCACTTGGTTGGTGAGGGGTGAATAATGAGCTTGCCCTGCTGGGCAATCAAGTGTCTGGGTATATTAGTGCTTGCTATTAGGTCTGAGCAAGTGCTGGACTGTAGGATGCTTTTTAAGTGCTTAAGTTGAGAGTTAGACTACTTTCAAGGGAAAAACTGAAGAGGAGACTTGGTGGAGCTGGGATAAATTTAGCCCTAGCTGACTGGCGCTGCCCGTCTGTGCAAACACATTTTTTTACAGTAGTGAAATGAATGAGAAATTAGCCCAAAATGGCCTTTAAACTACTGACTTCTGGGCTGGAACCACTCCTCCAGGGACAGATGGCTGCTCAAAGCTCCCTCACTCACAGGTGAACAGAGAAACCTCCCTCTATCCAAGTAAGGTATGGGCAACTCAGAAAATTGTAACACAACCCTGAATTCAGCACTAGCCTGAAAATTGGACTATACTAGCTTAGAAAGGTGGGAAACAAGGGAATTTTTTTTTAAAAGATAAGGCAAAAACAGTAAAAAAAATACATTTAAAACAGCTTTAGATGACTATAAACAATCAGAAGAAGCTTTTAAACAAATTACCCAATTAAACAGTAAATAAAATCTCAAAACTGAGCCCTGTTCCTGTAGTCTTCAATCAGACAAGTCTAACTGCACACTCCTGCCACTGGGGTGCAAGGGAACCTTCTCCAAAAAAAGAAGGCCTGGATTAGTGCTGAAGTTATACAAACAAAGCTAGATTCAGCAGGCCTGGATCTAGTTTATGCTACAGCAAACAAGGTGCACCAATTTCAGTAAGAAACAGTTCAAATATGCAGGCACTATAAGCCTTTAACCAGAAATTCCCAGCTCAGAAGGGCAGAGTCCAGCCTCTCCTCTCACAAGAGTGCAGACCATGAACCTTCTTAATGTAAAATAACTGGCCTGAAGCCCAAGTGCTTAAACCAGAACTAATACACTTTTAGAATAACAGACACTGAGCCTTCAATCAGTAGTTCCCAACTTAGAAGGATGTAAGCTACCTGTCCTGCCACAACAGTGCAGACTACAAGCCTTCTTAATGTAAAACAACTGGTCTGAAGCCCAAGTGCTTAAACCGAAAGACTTAGAATGATAGTTACACCAAGCAATAATAAATACAATTGAGTACTTTTAAGATGACGCAAATGCAAAATAAAGTAAAGTAGGAAGAAACACAAATACATTAAAAGCAGATGGATAAAGTGCAAAAAAAAATTTTTTTTTCGAGTGAGCAAATGAGATGGGCCCAGGAGGAGTATCCAAATGCAAATTTACAAGAGGGGCGGACAGTTTCAAAGCCACCAAGATTAACACCAACACCAAAACAAAAGCAGGGAGGGTGGGTGGGGAACTAACTGGAAAAAAAACAGAGCCACAAGCTAGATAGTATTCAATGCAACACAAATCAATTTAAATGCAGTATTATTTGAAAAAAGTGCAGATAAAGATTTACTTAAATTCACTTATTCGTCCAGTTGATTGCATGTAGGTCTTAGCTGGCCAAAGCTCCAGAGTTTAAGCAGAAAATAATCCAAAATGTACCACTTATATAAGGCAGAAACTGAATATCAATGAAGTGAACTACCCCACTTATCACTGGCTATGCATGACTTCTAACAAGCACTAACTGAAAAAACAGAGTCGCAACTTCCAGCTAGATAGTATTCAATGGAGCACAAATAAATCAATTTAAATGCTGTATTATTTGAAAAAAGTGCAGATAAAGATTTACTTAAATTTACTTATACGTCCAGTTGATTGCATGTAGGTCTTAGCTGGCCAAAGCTCAGAATTTAAGCTGTGCTATGTAAAATAGTAAAACACCTAGTGTGATTAGATTACAAAACTGAATGTGAATGCATTGGAGCCGAGGAGAAAATAAGAACAAGATAATATTTCCAGCTTTTTTTTTAGCACTGTTAAACTTATATGACATGGAGGGTAAGGTTTTACAGAAAAATACATTTCAGAATGCCAACAATTGTACACCAGGCAGAAGAGGAGTGAGTTTATTCCTGCAAACACAGGATGTCGAGAGGAAGAGAAGACATTCAGGTTGCTATATCCAGCTGTCCTCAGAATATTTTTTTTCCTGAAAGAAAAACACATTCTTCAATGCAGGTAAGGTGAAGGAGGAAATGAAAATGTTTACACAGCAAAAAGTGAGCCAGGAAGTTGAAGGGGATTCCACTACTCATGCCTCTGACAATGGCACAGCTTATAGACAGAAATTGCCAATAAAACCTTTTCCCGTATTCCAAAAGAAAAGTGATTGACAGAAAAAAGCAGGCATACCATGCATTTTAACCAGAGACCAACGTTGGGTGATCTGAAAGCAGAAAATAAATAGATAAAATGTAAAGGGTCATTTCCATGGGATAAAGTCTGAACATGAGAATGGTGGTTCCGCAAAAAGTGGAGGGGAAGAAGGGAAAAGCAAGGGGAAAAAAGACTATAAGTTTATGGGCTATTTTAAACTGGTGAGATGACTGTAAACTATAATTTCCCACTTTTTTAAGCACCTTTATTAAAATATATAAGACCTAGATAGGCACATACAGTAACAAAAAAGAAAACAAACCATATTAACATTTTTGTTTCCATTTACAAACATTATACATTGCATGATGCCCTGACAGAAATCACTGTTGCAGTGTTCCAAACAGGTGGGTTTTCACTGCTGACTTCCAGCTGGGGTATTTTGATATTACCCAAGTTCAAAATGTTTTCTCTACAAATCCTTCTACTTCCAGTAATCCCTTAAGCCTTTATGGTCACCTTGAATCTAAAGTATGCTTAGTTCCACATCTCCATAGCAAAAATGTGAAGACTCTTAAGATTTGTGGCAGAGGAGCCCACAATTAGTCCATCTCTGTTTTTTTTTTTTTTTTTTTGGCTTATCTAATGCATCCAGGCTCTTTACAACATGTCTGATTCCAGTAATTGCCTTTTACAAGATACCTCTATACTTACCTGGATGACTGATTAACTTAGTGAAAAAGTCAGAAAACCTTATAGCATATCATGACATGTTACAAGCAGCTGGGTCTCTCCCTCAATCTCTGCGTGAATCATTTGAGCCCTGCTAGACACAGGTCCCTTCTAAACCATGTTAGGGATTTTACCACAGCAAAGGAATGTCTCAGTATTCTGAGCTACATGAACTCTTGCATGGCTCTGTATGTCAAACCACACTGGTAATTCAGAAAGAGATGGTGTGAAAGCTCACAGTCTCTAGAGGTCACAACTCCCTTTTCCTGTGTGTAATAAAAAAAAAAAAAAAAGATCTCTCTGTGAAAGAGACAGGTGCACTTCAATAGCAGAAGTACTTTATGGGCTTACCCAGATCCTCACCACATACTCCTCAGACACTGCAAGGAGCACTCATTTGGGAATCTGAGGATTCAAGGCAGGTGGGATGGCAATGTGAAGAAAAAGCCCATAAATGTTAATGATATGATGGCTGTAGTACTAGCATTAAAATTATTCGGACAGATTCTCAAGGCATCCTACATTCCCTCACATGAAAATATTTAACATAAAGGCTGAGCAGGTCATAGTCAAACCCTCATAAATGGGGATGTTGGGCAGAGATGTGCTCTTGGATTTAACAACAGGTAGGTATGCCAATAGTAGAGAGTTTTGCTTCCAGATTGCAACGTAAGGAGCCTGGATGTGTATGCCTTCACAATTCCATGTCAGATATAATTCTGCACATTTTCCCTCTGATACCCCTTATCCCCAGGGTTTTGCTGAGGATAAAGAATAAGAGACCAAACATGCTTTTAATGGATAGAATAAGATGACAGACCACTCAGGGAAAACCTGAGATTTTCTGCTGTACCAGAGAAACTTGAAGGAACAAACTGTATTAATTTTATGAAGACCTAAATAAACTAGTAGAGTGATGCTCCAAATCTGGCCATGAGAAAGCAGTCGAGACCTAGTAAAGATGCAAATTTGTCAACAGAGAAAGTTGACCCTAACAATACTGGCACAAGTGTTTGTGGAAAATGATTATTCATCATACACCAGGCAGAAGATACATTTATTCCAGCAATTAGGGAATTTCAAGAGACAGGTGTGAGATTCACCTGCTGTATCCAGCTGTCTTCAAAAAATGTTTCCATTGAGAATTAACATTTTGATGCAGAACAGGTTAAGGACAAAACACAACATGAGCCACTGAGCAGAGGGGTGCAGTGCTTCTCATTCTTATGATATTAAAGGAGATGGATAGGCATTGGCAGTGAAACCTTTTCCACTGTTCCAAAGGAAAATGCTTGAGAGACAGAGAAAAGCACAGGAATTGTCTAGAAGAATCAGGAGTACCTCAGAATTGAACTGGAATCTGGAGTTAGGAGATGAACATGAAAAAGACCAGCAACACATAAATTAGTGAATAAATATGATACAGCAAAGTATCAATTACATTTGTGATATACATCTGTATAAGAAAGTCGAAAGAGTGGACTTGATTTTGTTAAACTTGTGGCAAACTGAAAGGTATTTGCTTCACTTTATCTCATTAATGTTTAGAAGGATACTAAAGGGAGGGGAAGAGGAAGGAAAAGTTAACCAAGTAAAACAATTTCTGTTCTTAATATTTTTATGATACTTTTCACTATACAAATTGCATATTTTCTGGTAAAGCATTTTGGTTGTTATTGCATGTGATAAAGATGCTAAAGAAAATAAGACGTTTTCTCTTTTTTTTAGTATTAAGAAATGTAGGCATTAAAAGGGAAAAAGAAACAGAAAAAAACATGTTTAAGTTATTAGGTTGTAATCTTGGGTTGTTGAGGAGTGGGGGAAAAAGAAATAGAAAAAAACACGTTTAAGTTATTAGGTTGTAATATTGGGTTGTTGAGGGGTGGGGTGCAAAATTGCACAGATAATAATACACATAGAGCTAATATATGTCTTACTTTTACATAGCTGAATGCCTGGACTAAGACCCTGGGCTTACTTGTTTCCAATTAAAAACATGTTATTAGATTAAGAGAACAATGAATATAATGAAGTTTTCCTTTAGCAATACATTTTTCAGCTTGTCTTTAGAAGCCCACAGTTGATTACTGCATTTCTCTCTTACTTGCCAGTGGAGACAAGCTGATAACAGGACAATAAAAAGAACACTTGTTTCTTCACAGTTAAAAGTTAACGTTTGTTTTTTTGAAAGTATTTAAGATGTTTTTCACATCTGGAAGGGAAATAAAGATAAAAAGAATGGGCATGCATTAGTCTAAGTAGAAGCACAGACAATAACAGATGTCTTGGCATGGATAACCTCAATTTTAGGTTAATTAAGACTAGTGTTTTCAGCTGTTTATTTGGGACAATTGTTCTTTTTAGGAGGGTTACATTTCATTATTAGATGTACATAGTTTAATAGGTTCTGGGGGTATTCTGTGGATGTTTTTGTTTCAGGACTTTCATTAAAATAAAAAATCTTGTAAGATGTGACACAGGTTCCAATATTGATAATAAGAAAAGACTATATAAAGGATTAATCTGCCAAGCATTAGTAGGTCCATGAATCACAGAAGCTGGAACTAGATATTTAAAAAGCTGTCACATACACATATATAATAGAAATAATGACTTCTTATTATAATAGTGAAACTTTCCATATTTCCTTGGAATGTGAATGGTCTCACAGGAATAGACAAAAAGGAAAGAAAACACAGAGTGCAAATAGCAATGCTACAGGAGACACATTTGGAAAGAACTGAGCATGTGAATTTAATTAAAAAAAGGATTTCAGGGTGGACATTCAGCAGAATATTAGGGATTAAGAGAAAGAGAAATACTTATATTAATTGCTAGAGAAACTCCAATTGTGATAGAAGAAGAAAAAAAAGATAATGACAGATTTGTGGTAGTAAGAAACTACTGGAAAGAGATGAGGATTATGCTGGCATGTACTTATATTCCATCTAAAACTGCTAATATGAAGCCTACAAATTGAGAGAAGTAATCAGCTTTCAGCAGGAAGTATTACATATATGTTTGGACTAGACTTTGATTTGCAACAATGAGGATGCCTCTGGGGGCCTAGAAGGGAAAAATATAACAAAAGAGGATAGATTTATGAAAACATTACATATGAAAGATGTGAATTCAGCAGTAGGAACACTGAGAGAATTTACATATTATTTTCAAAGGTATAATAACTGGGCTAGCCTAGAAGAAATTATATTTCACAGGAATATGTGCATTCTATTGAGAACTTTGACACACATCCAATAACTATCTCAGATCATGCACCAATAATTACTAAGATAAAAATGAAGTGTAATGAAATAAATATGAGATAATGGTGCTTCCCCACCCACAAGGAATGGGTAGTGGAAATTATTCAGGCTTTATTACATAAGATAGAAAGGAGACCAGAAGTTACAGTAGTGAGTGTGATAAAAATGAAGGTAGCATTTAAAAATAGTATAGAAATAAAAAATATGGTTAAAAAAATATCTAGAATTATTTAAAGGAGCTGTCAAAGGTTAATGTATTACAGAATAAGGAGAATCTCACAAAGTAAAAACAGGCACAACTGCAGAATA
This sequence comes from Protopterus annectens, assembly GCF_019279795.1. Lineage (NCBI taxonomy): Eukaryota > Metazoa > Chordata > Ceratodontiformes > Protopteridae > Protopterus > Protopterus annectens. Next base: position 97,022,179 of record NC_056731.1, on the reverse strand, counting down.
CTAAAGAGAAAATAAGGGAGTACCCATATAATATGCATGTGTTTAGAAAGATTGGTGTTAAGCAATTGTTTTTTGACAATAACTCTACAGCAGAAAAAAATTTGGCACCACACTTAGGAAACAGAAAGTAGAAAGGTTTTTGCCAAACGTAGAAAGCCTGTAACAAGAAAAGTAACCAGAGCTCTTGTAAAGGCACTGGAAATATTTTTTGGAAATTTTAAGAAATTTTGTATAAAGCAGATAAATGGGAAATAAAAAATAAAGCACAAATGAAATATGGAGTTCTTAAATATGCTAAGGTTAGAAGTAGAGGAGGCTCATTAATAGTTAAGATAGGAAGAGATGAGATAAAGTGGTGATGTATAATCAATCTGCAGGAAAGTCTCCTGAACAGGAGGGAAGAAAGGGATAAAGATCGGATAGGCTTTAACAGTAAAAGAAGGAGAAGCACCAACATCCTAGAAAAAACTTGTGATGGCTGTAATACCTAACGTTGGTACAGACCCATCAGATCCAATTTTGTACAGGCTCATTTCAGTTTTAAACCATGATTATAAAAAGTGTTAGGTATTGCCAAAACTGATAGATGTGGATCCATGTAGTTTTATGCAAACATTTAACAACACAATGATCCAGAGACATGCAGAATGTAATAAAATACAGTTGCTGTTGGTGTGTCTTGATGCAGAGAAGGCATTCAACAGGATAAGCTGGGATTTTATGAGGACAATGGAAGCATTGCATTTCCTGATATAATAAGGTTAATTAGGAGGATATGGGAAGGACTGAAGGCAAAAATCAAAGTGGAAGGGTTCCTCTCTGATAAGCTGTGTCTGAACAGAGGAACTAGGCAGGCGTGTCATTTTTCCCATTTATTTGTTTTATATTTAGAACTAGTGGCAGGAAAATAAGTGACTCAGGAATTTAATGATATAATCTGTATGGTATTTATATTTGCAGATGATATTATTTTGTACCTGACAGAACCAGCGCAGTGTTGTGGAACATTCTGAGGCAGTTCCTTGTTTTTTTTTTTTTGGGATATAAAATTAATGAAGATAAAACAAAGGCTATAGCTGTAAACTATTTACCCACAAATGAAATGGTTCCACAATACCCATATTTATGGGGACATGATAAAATTAATTATTTAGGAGTACAGGTTAAAATTATATGTTGGAAAAGATTAAGCAAGAGATAATACAGAAACTGGAAGCTCTTGCCTATGGATAGATACAAGCAATAAAAATATTTTTAGTCCCTTTAGTTTTATACACAGGTCATACATATTTTTATCAGAGGAGAAGTTGTGCATGGTAACTAATAAAAATAGTTGAAAGGTTATCTGGGAGGGGAATAGTGCAAGAGTCAAGTGAGATAAATAATGAGGTTTAGGATTACCTGAGTTTTAAGGATATTTTAGAGCTGCACATTTAAGGTTCTTGTACATAACACAAGCAGAAAGTGGAAAGGGATGAAGCAGGGGAGTAATTTAAACAAACAAGTAAAGAGTGGGATTTTGGTTGCACATCCCTTAAGGAGAATAACAGCAATCATACAGAATATTATATTCTTAAAGTAGTAGAAAGAATACTAAGAAGTAAGCAAACAGTGGAATGGAGAAAGGAGAATCTTCTGATTGGGATGACTACAATTAGGAGTACAGAGAATAGGTAAGAGGAGTGGAATTGGGAACAAATAATTAGAAAAGGAAAGGCAATAGAATGGAAAGAGGCCAAGAAGACATATGGACTGCAGGCTAGAGATTACCTTCACTATCAGGGATTGATATCACAGTATAGGCAAATAGAAATGGACAGAGGAATCCTAAGTAAAAGACCTGCACTGATTCAGTTTTTAGTTGAATCTAGAACAGAAGCTGCTGTTAAAAAAGGAATAACTATTACAGCATATAAAATATGGTAAAATAACTATAGGAATCAATCAGAGGAGGTCAGAAAAGATTGGGAAAAGAGAATAGATAAGTAATGCACAAATAAACGATGGGAGGGCATATATATGATTTCTAAATATGCAACAAAATCTAGAAAATGTAGGATTATTGCTTGTAAGTGGTTGCATAGGTAGCTTTATACCCCAAGCAGACTACAAAAAAAAAATCTTCATGTTGATGGCCAATGCTGGAAGTGTAATGGGGAAGAAAGAGGGACCTGGGAGCATATGTTCTCAAGAGTGTAATAAGTTGGCAGACTTTAACAATTCCCCAAAGAGTACTCAGTCAGGAATACTGGGCAAGCAAATGAGTGTAAATAAGGATTTTGTTTTTGTACTGGGATACAGGATCTGGACTGCCTAGACAAAGTGAGGTCTTGTTAAGTTTGATTCTGGTGGCTGACAAAAACGCAAGTACTAAAAAAAAAACAGAAATCAAAGTCTAAATCAACTACACTTGAAGTGGTGAATATTATAATAGAGATAAAAGAACATGAAGTGGGATCTTTAGAAAAGTGTAGAAGTAAATTACATAGAAAAAATGGAAATTGTGTGAATAATGCATGCAGAAAAAATATTTTGTAGGAAGAATTAGGTTTAAGAGAAGGCAGCAATTGAACAATTTAATGTAATGCAGACTTTATTATATTGCCTGGAACATTATATGTGTGATGTATAATGTTTTAAATGTGAACTGCTAAAATAGTTTGATTACTTTTATGTAAATGTTTGCATATGTCACAACAGATAATTCAATAAAGCTGTTTTTAAAAAAATATTTTCCAGTAGACAATTAGATGTATTTATCTTAAAATATTTTACTAAAAAATGTCAGTGCTGTGCTTTTTATATAGGACAAACAAAATGCATGTTTAAACAAATGGTTGATGATTACCTTACTGCTATTATAAGGTGTAAGAAAGACGAAAATGTGTTATATAAACATGATAAAGTATGTGATGGGGGCTATGTTTGTTTCTTTCTGGCATAGATATTCAGCAGGATTCAATAAATTCTGTGTAGGCTCTGTGTAGAGCCTACATGGAGTGTATCCATGTACACGGCCACAATGTGCTCTCAGCAAAGAGCAGTGCATATTAATGTTGCGCGGCACTCCTAAGTGAGGTTTTGTGGTGTGCCCTAGTAGTGTTGGCTGAGAAACCTCGTAGGAAAGCATGGATAATGAATCCTTGTACAAGAGAGCACTGATGTCCCACCCCCATACCTCCCAACCTCTTAGTCCTAATTGAAAACATCTGTCAGTAGTTTGTGCCATCCATCCATCCTGAATGATTAATACAAAACCACAAATTTTATGAGGAACACCAGAAAAATACCAGCCAAAACCATGGAAAGACTGCCAGAATTAATTATATCCATATAGTTAGATTTTCCTCCTAATGGATTTTTTCAGATGTTTTTTCCTAGCTATGTAAAAAATAAAATAAAATAAACATTGTCTCTAATTGATTCACTGACTCTTTGTCTATAGGAACTGTTGTACTTCTCTTTTAACTGCTCTTTTTATCACCTAGTCACGCCATTTGTATGTACTCTTTACTCAGTTATAAATATCTTCATACCTCTACTACAATACTATAACTTTATTCTATTGTACTTTGTAAAGCGTCTTTTATAAATACTATGTAATGTGTTGTATGTGGAGCTTTTATCCCTGGGCCTCCGCTGAAAAAGGACCTGTGTCCAGTCAGACTTTCCAGGTAACCAAATGTAAAATACATAAAATTTATGCCATGTTCGTGCAATGCACCGTGGCATTTTGCTATGCTTATGCTGTTTGCGCAACAAGACCACCCATGTATCAGACTTGATCCAGACATCCAAAAATAGAAACTGGATGCTTTCAATTGCTATTACTCAGCACTGTTGAGCACTGTGCAAACCCAGTAGGCGGGGCTGCACTATGCGCATACCATCAAATTAACAATACATGGTAAAATACAGACTACAGGAAACAAATTCTGTGGCGACATGTGTAGAGTGTTGAACTGCAGTGAAGATGGTCCCACGCCCTTGTCCAGGGTATACAAACTTCATACTGTTGTGACATTGGAGCTTATACAAATAAAGTGTTAGTGTGATGAAGTAACCCTGGAATAGCATTGGTTGTAAGTTATTTTAGAATACATTTGAAAAAGGTGCACGCCGCTTAGAGTTGTGCAAACCAATGCAAAATGGTAAGCAGCCAGCAGCTTTTTTGAATGTATCAAAATGTAAACAGTGCACACTCACAGTAAGCACAATTGGCAGGAAAACATGCTATTTAAAGGTGAATAGGCGGGAATTGTACTATAGACATTCTGAGCTCAGCCTTGTGCAGCAATGTCAGGCATTTCAGAGCACAGTACTGGGGTGTCCAGGAGTCCAAGGTCTTTATTGGGTTCCTGGTTAAGGACCATAGGCCTCAACTTCTGCAGGAGAACTACACGGGCTCCCAGTATAAGCTAGAACCCTGGGATAGTTTGTCCAGGGCCCTTACCAGTACAACTGGCATCCCCCACACTGGCAAACAATGTTTCACCACTATGATGACCTGAGCCGCAGAAAAAGGGTACCTGTGATCACTGGATCAGGGAGTGTCAGGCAGGGGCACCCCAGAGATGTGTAAATATACTTTACATGTAGTACTTGTAAATATTCATGCTGAATATGGTAGAAACTGGTATTGAGTATGCTTTTTATTTTTCCCTATTTCCACAGCTCCAGAAGAGAGGGCCTCAAATGTGAGGTCCCATGCAAGGAGATTGGCCAGAATGTGACAAGCACATGGTAAGTAAGCATAATTATATAAAGTACTGTTATTGCAGCATTAACAGTGATAGACAGATTAGTTTCCATATCATACAATTGTATGAACTTGGGAAAGCATGTCTGAACTATAAAAGCAAGTATGCATGCATTAATTTCTGCCATATACTCACATTTAAGAATCACTGTTTTGGTCTGTTCATTGTAGGAGTCATGGTTGTCTGGCAAGTAATTTATATTGAAGTCAATAAAGAATGGGTGTCAAAATGTATGCTAAGATGCATCCTATGCAACTATCCATGTGTGTCACATCAATATTTGAAATATGACCCTAGTTATGGGTAATTGTACACCCATTAATTTATGATATGTCAAGATATCCTGCTCTAAAAGGTGGAGAGGTATGGTCTGTAACACAAAGCAACAGTTGTACATACTCAGATAACAGAGAACATATGTCTATAAAGTGTTAAAGGAATAAGTGCTTGCATTATGTTGTATTCCAAAGGAAAAGTACAGTATTACAGTAGTCACTGCATGTGGGTTCTAATACCACAGTCCCCAAATGTAAAGCTCAGCTGATTACAATACTGTTTTATCCTGTCATCAATAAAAAATACAGTACTTTTAAGTAATCATTATAGCATTTGAAGGGCTCACCTCTAGACCTGTGTCTTGAATGGCCTGCTGTCAAGTGTAATCACTGTACATATATTCCTAGTAATAAAGAAAGTTCTTAGCAGTTGGTATTGTTAACAGTACAATGTAACAGACTAGAATACCTTAACTGTAGAAAGCATTGTACATTATCTGTGAGGTTACTAATGTTCTTTTTTTTCTCTCACCCCACCCCTTCTCTTCTTTTATTTATTAATGGATTTCTTATATTTATTATTTCTGTTGACATAATTATTGTATTTTTATAATTAAATCACTTATTATATTTGGTTTTATGTTTTATTTTTATGTATAATACTATAATTCTTTGTTGTAAAATACATTTTCAATTTTACGATTTTTTTGTTTGTAATTTTATTATTTGATATTTTTGTACTGCTTTATAACTATTTCTTAATTTTTTATGATTTTTTCATTTAATTTGTTTTATGCTTTATGTACCTTTTGGTTTAAATTTTAAAGACAGCACAGCAGGGTGGGTTGGTCCCCTGTGATCCGCCTACACTTGCTCCACCAGCTGAAGCACCAGGGCCCAGCACTTCTAAGCTGCAGCTTGGTGGCACCTCCCCTACTAACCCTGCCCTACCTGGGCCCTCGGGTAATTCTGCCCCAGGAGGTAGGCCTATGGTCCCCTCTGGGAGCAGAGGGGGTGCATACATCACCAGTATGGAGTTGCCAGCTATGGTGTGTAGAATTGTGCACCAGACCATGGGTACACACCTATGCCGGATGGAGAGCCTGCTTTCCATCCTTGTAAGGCAGAGCGGCCATAGGGACAGATGTCAGCCAGTGCTGCAATGATGGGACAGTGCTGACAGTCCAATGGGTGAGGACTTGAGTCACACTGTTACCGTGCTGATGTCCATGGGACCTTGAATCCCCCTACCCCCTCATGTCCTTCACTGACCCTGTCTCTCGTCTTGTATGTCTTGTCTCGCTGAAAATGCTTTCTCACCTTCCCAACTTGCGTGCCCCAGACTTACCTACATCCCTTCCCCAACATTTTGCTCTTTCCTATAAAAAAAGGCACTTGTCCCACCCCCACCCCAAATATATCCCATATATAGCTCTCCATTTCACACACATTCATTTGACATACTTAATTTGGTGAAATTGGATTCACAATGCAATTATGATATTGTCACCCCTCTCTGTGGAGATGACAGTCTAAATTCAGCTAATAAACTGTACCTGTGCCCAGTTGTTACTTTTGAAGACATGGATAGATATGGTTCTTTCCTACACCCTTCCTGCACATTTCTGCCTAGCTTCCACTTTGTTTTTCTCCTGCTTGCTCCCTATTTCACCACTTTTCTATCTTCCTCCATTTCCTTTCTTTAAAGAATCATTGCGCAATGGTGCATATGCACAGCATCGCTAAGCAATGTTAAGCAGCAGTACGAATAGTAAATGTATGTAAAAGTATCATGCATGCTTGTAAAATTTATGTTGACACCCTATTTTGAACCCAGTACCATCTGACCTCATCAAAATGTATTAACTCATCTAGCCAGTCACTTAATTAGCAGATTTTAAACAATCAGTCCTGTCACATATTCTCAATAAAACGTGTTTGCACGATGCTGTGTATTGCACAGCATCGCTCAGCAAGGCTGATAAAATATTACATAAATATTAAGAACATACCTGTCAGTTTGGTAGGGCAAAACATCTGGACAAAGCCATACACAATGTGGGACAAATGGTCATCACTAAAGTGAGTCTGTTGTCTGGAATATACTTTTCTGAGGTGTAAGCCAAAACCATTGGGCTATGTCTGAACAAGTTTGCAGATGACTGCAAGCTGGGCGCTGTCAATTCTCCTAGTGATGTGGACATTCTCCAAGAGGGTCTCACCCAAACAAATGACTGGTGCCAGAAACATGGCCTCAAACTGACTGCCAAAAAATGCATCATCACCATATGGGGAGAGTGACGTTCCCACAAATTATTACATTAATAACAAGGTCCTAAGCACACAATCAGTTGTGAGGGACGTGGGCACCCAGGTTAATAGTTAACTGACTTTTGACCACCATATTGCCTCCATTGTATGGAAAGCTTTGTACATGGCCTACCTCATTATTAAGCGTACCTCATCCAGAGACACGGAGGTCATAACATCCCTGTATTCTTCCTTTATAAGACCCATTATTGAGTCCAATGCCCCTTCTGGTATGTAGCTCACAAACCAGATGCAACAGCTGGAGAGACCACAGAGGTCCCTCACCAGGAGAAGCCAGGGCTTAAAACATCTACCCTACACAGATAGACCAAAAGCCCTGTCCCTCTACTCAGTCTCATACAGACTCCTCAGAGGTGACCTCTGGCATACAAAGCAAGTTCAGACCCCACCTTGATGGGACTGCTGCATATCCACAAGTCAAGCTCCACTCAAGTAACCAGCAAGCACAACCTCAACCTGGTCTGTGACATCAATAGGACTTGTTGGTGGGACAGATTTGTGTCCCAGAGACACCCCGTTTTGTGGAACAGACTTCCTCTCTATGTCAAGCAGAGTATTTCATTAACTCTTTTTAAGAGCAACCTGAATAACTGGATGGGGAACAGAAAATACACCCCTGGTATGCCACCTGTGTCCCTACTGGACTGGGGCATTGGGTGCTGACTTGTTGAAACATGGGCTAAATTCTTGGCTAGGCTTATAAGGACCTCAGGGCCAATAGCCTAGTAACTTCCTATGCTATGTAAATATTGCTCTTACAAACGTAGGAACAGGATAGAATAACAGGTATTTCATTACTATTCATTGGTTTGCTTAAGTAGCAGGTTATGCACCAGACCTGTATTGTGCAATTATCTATATAATGCATAAAATACACCTGTTTCTCAACTGACTCTGTATCACTATCAGTTAAATGCATTTCTAGTGTATTCTTTTGGTTCAGATGGTACTGTGTTCAGACACAGGTGCATTTATCATTTCAAATACTCGTATGTGTACATCAGGATTATAAATTGTGATATTTATGAATCTATGTCATCAGCTGTGTATGCACTCAATGCAGTAATGATGAAATGTCTGTTGCCAGATGGTACTGATATGCAATAAAAGCTAATAAGCACCTTTTCACCACTGTAGTATGATGCTATGCATCAAGCACCATTGTGCAATGATCCTTTAAAGAAAAGAAATGGGGGAAGATAAGAAAGTGGTAAAATGGGGAGCAAGGAGAGAGAGAAACAAAGTGAAAGGAAGGCAGGAATGTGTAGGAAGTCTGTAGAAAAGAACCATAGCAATCCATTTCCTCAACAGTAACAACTGGACACGTACAGTTTATTAACTGAGTTTGGACTGTCACCTCCACAGAGGGGTGAAAACAACATAATTGTGTTGTGAAGCCGACTGGACCAAATTAAGTGTGTCAAGTAGACACGTGTGCAAAATGGAGAGCTATGTATGGGACGACATTTAAGGAGGGAGTAGAATGTTGGGGAAGGGACATAGGCAAGTCTGGGACAGGCAAGTTGGGAAGGTGAAGACGCATTAGCAGACAGATAAGACATACAAGACAAGAGTCAGGCTCAAAGTAGGACACAAGAGGGTTTGAACATCTTCATTGGGGTGGGGGCATCATAGACCTATGGCCATCATTTTGGTGATAGAATCGAGTCCTCACCCACTGAACCTTTATCACTGTCACCTCACTGCACCAATGGCCACAGTGTCTGATGTCTGCATGTCCTTGTATTATTCAGGACAATGATGGAGAGTACTGTGTCCACTTGGCGTAGGACTGCACCAATTGTGTGGCACACAATCCTTTGCACCAGATCTGGCAGTTCAGCTCAGGTGACAAAATCACCCCCTCCACCTCTGCTTCCAGAGGGAACCACAGGCCTATCCTCTGGGGCAGAACTACCTGAGGTTCCAGGTAGAGCAGGGGCAGCCGGGGGGGGGGTGCCTTCAGGCTGCAGCCCAGAAGTGTTGGGCCTTGGTGGCATAGCCAGTGGAGGGAGTGGAGGTGGTCCCCCTGACATGCTGCAGTAATAATATAACATAAAATGTAAGCATATAATAAATTAATACAAAAATTATAAATAGAATTACAAACACAATGAAAAATAATATGAAATGAAAAGGTATTTAACTGAAAAACAATAGAAAATTATACATAAAAAACAAAACATGTAATAAAAAAATTATGATAATGAAAAATATGATTGTATACATCATGTAATAATAATACAAATAATAAAAAATATCAATATTATAAAAAAATGAAGAGAAAGGATGGGGTGAAAGAAAAAAAATACCATTAGTAACTACACAGATAACATACAAAAATACAGTGGATATAAAAAGTGTACACACCCCTGTTAAAATGCCAGGATTTTGTGATATAAAAAAATTAGACCACAATAAATCACTTCAAAACTTTTCCCACCTTTAATGTGACCTATAACCTGTACAATTCAATTAAAAAACAAACAAATCTGTTAGGGGATAAAATATAAAAAATAAAAAAGTACAATAAGCTGGTTGCGTAAGTGTGCACATCCTTAAACTAATACTTTGTTGAAGCACCTTTTGCTTTAATTACAGCATTCAGTCTTCTTGGGTAGGAGTCTATCAGCATGGCACATCTTGACTTGGCAATATTTGCTCACTCTTGCAAAAGCGCTCCAAATCTGTTAGAGTGTGGGGGCATCTCTTGTACACAGCCCTCTTCAGGTCACCCAACAGATTTTCTATTGGATTTAGGTCTGGGCTCTGGCTGGGCCATTCCAAAACTTTAATTTTCTTCTGGTGAAGCCATTCTTTTGTTGATTTGGATGTATGCTTGGGGTCATTGTATTGAAAGGTGAAATCCCGCTTCATCTTCAGCTTTCTAGCAGACGCCTGAAGGTTTTGGGCCAAAAGTGACTGGTATTTAGAACTGTTCATAATTCCGTCCACCTTGACTAAAGCCCCAGTGCCAGCTGAAGAAAAGCAACCCCAAAGCATGATACTGCCACCACCATGCTTCACTGTGAGGATGGTGTTCTTTTGGTGATGCAAAGTGATGTTTTTGTGCCAAATGTACCTTTTGGAATTGTGGCCAAAAAGTTCCACCTTGGTCTCAGCAGACCATAATACATTTTCCCACATGCTTTTGGGAGGCGATGTATTGTTTTGCAAATTTTAGCGGGGCCTGGATGTTTTTCTGTGTAAGAAAAGACTTCAGTCTTGTAACCCTCCCCCATAGTCCAGACATATGAAGAATACGGGAGATTGATGTCACATGTAGTACACAACCAGTACTTGCCAGAAATTCCTGCAGCTCCTTCAGTGTTGCTGTAGGTCTTTTGGCAGCTCCCTGACCAGTTTTCATCATGTCTTTTCATCTATTTTCATCTATTTTGGAGGGACGTCCAGTTCTTTGCAACGTCACTGTTGTCCTATATTTTCTCTACTTTGTGATGACTGTCTTCAGTGTGTTCCATGCTATATCCAATGCTGTGAAAATTGTTTTGTACCCTTCTCCTGACTGATACATTTCAACAATGAGAGCCCTTTGATGCTTTGTAAGCTCTCTGTGAACCATGGCTTTTGCTGTAGCAGGCAACCGAGTAAATGTCAGGAAAATCCTGCTTGGGCAGCTGAATTTTATTTAGGGTTAATCAGAGTCTCTTTAATTGATGTCAAGTGTGTACCCAAGAAGACTGAATGCTGTAATTAAATCAAAAGGCGCTTCAACAAAGTATTAGTTAAAGGGTGTGCACACTTATGCAACCAGCTTATTGTACGTTTATTTTTTTATTTTTCTTCCAACAGATTTGTTTGTTTTCAAATGAATTGTACAGGTTTATAGGTCACATTAAACGTGGGAAAAGGTTTGAAATGATTTATTGTGGTCTCATTTTTTTATATCACAAAAACCTGGCATTTTAACAGGGGTGTGTACACTTTTTATATCTATTGTATCTACAAATAATGTACAATATTCTGTTACATTTTACTCACAGTAATACACAATGCTAACAAATATCTTTATTACAGTGAATACTATCCTGCCACTAACACAGACACACTATAGTGCAGACCATATCAAATCCAACAATCATACTTGGGAGCATATATTGCACATATGAATGCTCCATGTACACTGATTACATTTGACAGCAGGCCATATGAGCCACAGCTATAGAGGTCTGCACTTCTAATGCTATCAATACGAATATGTAACAGTAATGTACATTTATTGATGATAACCTAAAACAGTATTATAAAGAGCTGGTTTTAAATAATGGGAGTGTGGTATTTGAACCCACAAGCAGTGTTTATTGTAATACTGTACCTTTCCTTTGTAATACAGCATAAAGCAAGCACTCTTTCCTTTTACAATGTATAGATACAAGTTCAATTTTATAACAATAATCTGCAGCATGCTGTTGTCTCTGATATATATGCCATACTTAACATTGCAATAGGTATGCCAACTTAAACAAGTACTGTATATTTTGGACATGTGGTTTTCTAAATTAACACCACTGTCTACTCTAATACTGAACTGTTGTTCTAAGTAACATACTAATGCATGCATGCTTTTGCTTTACAATGGAACAATGCATACTAAATGTGATACATTTTTTACCACAATAAGCTGTATTTAATTCTAATGCTAAAATAACAGTAGTGTTTGGAAGCATACATACCACTTGCATCTCTCATCCGTCTCATTCTGTTTTCATACATTCAATGCCCTTTCTCCATTAGCTTGTGGGAAACACAGAATACCATTAAGAACACCAACAATGAACATATGCAGCTGTTACCCCCTATAAGCAGTGCCTGTAAGTTATACTTACACATCTGTGGAGTGCTATCATTCCTGCATTCCTCAATCCAACAGTTGAGGGTATCCCTCTTCCTCATCCTGAGATCATGATAGTGATTCCTACACTGTTTGCCAGTGCGGGGGATACTGGTAACACTGGACAGATCCTGGGCCAAACTATTCCATGCATCTGATTTGTAATCTGATCCATGATAGTGCTCCTGCAGCAGCAGTAGACTGTAATCATTCACTAGGAGTCCAACAAACACTTTGGACTCCTGCACATCCCACCTTTGAGACCAAAATCTCAGAAGCTTTCCCTGAGCACCAGCCATTTCCAATGCAGATGAATACCAATCTATAACTTTTCACACCAATTCCAGTTACAACACATACTGAGAACACACATTATTGTGCTTTGCAACATTTGAAAATGGTGTGTGTGCTGCTTAGCATTGAGCAAACACTTTTCCTGTGTTTGCACAATGGGAAACAATAAAAATATGTTCATTAATACAGATATCATACAACTGACAATATTACTGTGTCATGCATCAGTAAAATACTTAGGATATGAGAAATACTATGCAATTGCTATAACTCATGGTGACTACAATGTGAGGTGGGACATCGTTGAAAAAAGAGAGATGTCTGCTGTAGTAGAACCATGAACCTTATACATGGTAGTCCTACAATCTCAGCTGTTGCCAGAAGAAGGATAGAAGAATACATGTGTATGTTGAGTTACATTGCAATGTAATGCAAGGACACATTAGTAAACTATATGTTGCATTCCTTGTATCAGAACCCAGGACCATGCGAACTTATCTGCAGCCACAGGAAAAGTTACATGAAAATCTATTGCATTAATATTTATCCTGAGGTTCTCAGTTACATGCAGTGCAACAGAGCTTAGTGGGTCTGCGTTATGCAGCCTGACATTAAGAGAATGTATCCCAGGTCTATTTTTAGATGTCTGGCTCCCATCTACTGGTCCACAGCTACAGTTTGTGCACTGCTGCTGTACATGTAAACCAGCTGTGCATAGCTGATGCCATTTGTGCTACATATTGCAATGCGTGAATTCCAAATGTTGAGACAAAAGCAAGTGATAATAGGCAGAATACAAAATCAATGTATCACATACACCACTAGAGTATGTAACTACAGAGGAAATATCCCCACATAGTTCTGCAATCAAATTCACCATACAGTGCACATGTCAAACACAGGTTGTCTGCCTTAACCCTATGTTTCACACATACACCTTTGTAGCAAGCAGCAATAGAAGCTGGACAAAGTCACAATTAATGGGAGGTCAAGGCCTATAGATAGGGACACTGTAAATATTGCTCTTACATACTTAGGAAGTGGATAAGAGTAACAGGTTATGAATTAGCATGACTGTTCTGAAGGATATGAAATCTGAAACTCAAATATGTGCCATCAGTCCCTGTCCTCATTCCTCAATTATTTTCCAGGGATTGACAGACAACTGCAACTGTATGAGAAAGAGACTAGATATACAAGCCCAACACCTGTACATTCTGCAAAAACCTATAAAGTTGAGAGGGATGTTCAGCACACAATCAAATTGAAAATAATGTACAGTCGTAATAAAATATTACAAGTCACCTGTACATTTTACGACATCTTTCTCTTTTACAATACTGTAATAACTGATAAAAAGAAGTTATGTACTCACCATAATGTTCCATCTGAGTAGTTATACTTCATTTGTCTTCAAGCTGTGGGTATTCAGATCAAGATCAGATCTGAGATGGCCGCATCATCAGTATCTGATCCAAGCTCCTCCCCTTACCCATAATGCCCCTCCATCTCCTTCCTTCCCTTAGATCGAGTTTGCTGAACTAGGAAACATAAGCCCAACCAAATCCCCTTACCACTAAAATACAGAGTCCACCGGGTCTATATCACCACATCGAATGGTGATAAGTTTGAATACCCTTTGTTTGAACCGAAAAGTCCGAAAGCCCTAAACCGTGAAGTTACGGAACACCAATTTTTTTCCCAGGGAAAAAAAATCAGTGGGCCGTCTTCGGGGCTTTGCTATTTCCTCCACTGTAGTGCGATCTCAGAGTTGGTATATTTAAGTAGGGGGGGTGTTGGGGGCATAGGCCCCACTTCAGTTTGTTTTCAAGTTGTGATTTTTTTTTTTCACTGAGCAGTGATTTATTTTCCTTGGGAAAAAAAATCGCTGTTCCGTGAGTTCGCTGTTTAGGGTTTTCAGACTTTTCAGTTCGAACAAAGGGCATTCAAACTTATCACCATTTGATGTGGTGATATTGGCCCAGTCAACCAAATATCACTTGGAGAGCCACAATGTGTTCCTCTCCTATATGCCCAAATAGAACGGAAGTGATAAGGTCAGGGGGAAGGAGGGAGAGATGGTTGAAGACAAATAAAGTATAATTACTTAGATGGAATGTTATGGTGAGTACATAACTTCTTTATCTGACATAGTTTACTTCATTTGATCTTCAACCTCTTGGACAGAGTCCCCAGCTACCAACATCTGGGTGGCCCTCATGGAAGGATATTTTGGAGCACCATGGAGCCAAATGTTGCCCTACTCTGAGACACTATATCGAATTTGTAATAGAAAATGAAGGTATGAGATGAGGACCAAGTAGCTGCAGAACAAATATCATCCAGCAACACTCTAGACCAGAAAGCTGCTGAAGTTCCCATAGATCCAGTGGAATGGGCTTTGATCACACCTGGAGGAGAGATGCCTTTCTCATAATATGCCCGGCTAATACATTGGGAAATCCATCTATCAATGATGGCTTTGGAGACTGGTTTACCTAAAAATGGTTTGGAATAAGACACAATTGATTTGATTTACGGAAAAGCTTTGTTCAGTGTAAAGAGAATCTCAGTTGTCTGTGTACATCTAATAAGTGTAACTTGTACTCGCCCCTGTTTTTGAAATTTGTGAAGAAAACCAGAAGATTTACAGTTTGGTCAATATTATTTTCAGAGGCCACTTTTGGAAGAAATGAAGGGTTTGTACACAAATAAACCCTGTCCTTATGAAACACCATATATGGAGCTTTGAAGGACAACACTTGAAGTTGTGATACCCTCCTGGCTGAGGTAATGGCCACCAAACAGGCAGTTTTCCAAGCCAGAAATTGCAAATCTAGAGTCGCCACCGGTTCAAAGGATGGGGCGACTAAGGCTTGTAAGACAAAGGTAAAGTCCCAAGTAGGTGTTGTTCTTTCACTGGAGGTCATAGCATGAAAGTTCCTTTCAGAAAAGTCTTGCAAAGTCTAGATGAGGCTAAGGAAGCCATGTTTTCCCCTACATGGAAGTTCAAAATGGCAGCCAGTTGGACTTTAATGGTAGAAGAACTAGCCCCTTGATGAAATATACCAGATAGAAACTCCAGAATAGTTGAGATTGGAGCAGTAAAGGGATCTATATTCCATTGAGAGGTCAAAATAGAGAAGTGTTTGCACTTGCTATGGTATACCTTTCTGGTAGAAGACTTATGAGCCACTGCCAGAATGTTTTTAACTGGAGAAGCCAAACTGGGAGTCCTAATAATTAGTGGAACTGGAGCAGCCAAGCTGTAAACTTCAGACTGTCCAGGTCTGGGTGAGGAATCCCTGAGGGATGAGAAATGAGATCCAGAACTGGATCCAAGATCCATGGTGGAATGACTAGGTGAGACCGAAGATGGGAACCAGACTTGGTGAGGCTAGCAATGAGGATTACTGAGCTCCCCAGCCTGTGGGCTTTCTGAAGAAACTTCAGAATGAGAGGTAACGAAGGATAAGCAGAAGACCGGGAGGCCAAGTATGAACCAGTGCGTCTCTACGGACTTCCCCCTGAGGAGGGTTTAGAGTGAAGAACTCGCACTTCATGTTGAAAGGTGATGCGAAGAGTTCTCAGCAATGCCAGCCCCACTTGAAGATCTGCCTCGCTACTAAAGGATTTGGAGACCACTCGTAAGGCATCAGAATAGTCCTGCTGAGCTTGTCCGCTAAAATGTTGGACCATCCCAGAATGTGCATTGCCACCAGAAAGCAGCCAGTGGAGACCACCCATTCCCACAATCTCATGGCTTCTTGACAAAGGGCATAAGATCTGGTTCTGCCCTGCTTGTTGATATACCAGACTACTGACATGTTGTCTGACTGGATGGCAACAGTCCCCCGAGGAAGATGGGCATGAAGGGCCTGCAACACTATAAGAACCGCCCTCATCTCCAGGACATTAATATGCAAATTGGTCTCAGACAGGGACCAAGTCCCTTGGACTGTCCCTCCCGAGCAGTGTCCCCCCAATCCCAGCTGGGAGGCATCCGTGATCACTGTGGTCATGGGGAACAATGGAAGAAAGATGTCCTTGTACCACATCCGGGGAGCGAATCCACCAGATGAATGACTCTCTGCAGGCCCATGATATGCATATCATATGGGACAAGGGTAAGACCAGGAGGGACCACTGAACAGCCAATGTCCACTGGACAACTGTCATGTGCAGATGGGTGAAGGGCAGGAGGTTGATGGTTGTTGCCATGGAGCCGACAGCCCGAAGAACTGTGGCTGCTGATGGGCTGGAGGATTGAAGAAATATAAGAGATGTGAAGTTTCAGATTGTTTATCCTCTCTGGGGGGGGGGGGAGATAGACTCTCATTTGAATAGTATCTAGCCAAGCTCCAATGAAGTCTAATCCCTGGACTGGGAGGAGGAAGTAATCCCTGACTTGACATAGTAGATGTCTGGTGGGGGCAGCAAGGAGCCAATCGTCCAGGTAGGGATAGACCAGGATTCCCTGAAGCCTCAGGTGGGCTGCTACCACTGCCATGACTTTGGTGAACATCCTGAGGTCTGTGGTGAGACCAAAGGGTAGAGCCCTGAACTGATAATGATTGGCCCCCAGCCAGAAGTGAAAAAACCTGCGGGAGCTCCGGTTCATCTTAATAAGATAGTACACATCCTGGGGGTCGATCGAGCACATCCAATCCTCTGCCTGCAGACAGAGCAGAATGGCCTGAAGCATGACCATCCAGAATTCTTCCTTGGCTACTGACAGGTTCAGAACAGATATATCCAGAATGGGTCTTTGGTCCATTTTCTTTGGCACCAAAGAGAACCTGGAATAGATGCCCAATCCAGACTGATCTGGGGGGACGGGTTGGATAACTTATTTTCTTAGCAGCTTTCTTATCTCTAATGCTGCTTCCTCCTCTGTGGTGGTGGAACATCTGGGTGGAGTTCTGGTTAGGGAGGTGGTGCAGTGAATGGAATGGCCTCTGGATATGATTTTTAGTACCCAACGGTCTGTTGCCATGGACTCCCACTCCATTGGGTGTAATGAAAGCAGGCCCCTGACTGCCTCCAGAGATGAACAGTCAGGCAACACCTCAGGGTTGCTGCACAGGTCTGTCCGAGAAAGGTTCCTGAGACCCGAAGTTCTTCAGACCCCCTCTGCCTCTGGGCCAGCGTCTGTTGTAACCCCCTCTGCCTCAGGGGGAAGAAGAGTGTCCCAGGAGAACTGAGATTTCCAGAACCACATCTTCTTTGCCCCTCGTTGATTCCTAGAGAAGGATCTCTGAGGTGCATAGAATCAGATCCCGATGGCAGACAGTGTCTTCCCATCCTTCTCACTCTGGATCAGCGTCTCGCATATGGACTTCTCAAACAGGGAAGAGTCATCATAGGGAGCATTTGCAAAGGACGCCTTGAAGGGTTCTGAAAACTGACATAGCCGGAGCCAGTTATGTTGCCTCATAGCAATGCTGGACCCAGCCTCCCTCCTTCCGTGGCATGGCAGAGGAGGCACATAGACATATTGGCAATCACTTTCAGAGTGGCCATGCATACAGAGAACATTTTCTTGCCCTTTGCCGATGTGGTCTCTGGGGGAGACTCAGCGACTTCCTTGACTAGGTCACGCTGCAGTCGGATAATGTTCGCCATGTAGTTCATCTCCCTTATGGTGAAGGTGGCTGAAGCGTAGACTCACTTCATCAAATGATCCATTGTCCACGACTCTTGGTCAGGAGGATGGACCATAGAGCTCTCCTGTGCAAGCTCTTTCTTAGTGGCAACTGCCACCATCATAGCATCTACTGGGGACTCCTTGCTCCAAGTGGTTCTGTCCGAAGGGGGGATAAGAATCTTATCTGGTCTTTTGGGGATTGGCTCCATGGTGTCCAGCTCCTTCCATACTCTGGAGGTGATGAGGTCCACAAGTGGATCTGCAGGGGGGACACCCAGGAGGTAGATGGGCCCGTGCTGAATACTTCCAAGAACACAGACTCATCCTGGGTTGGTTTTTGGGTGGACCCACCCCCCTTTGGCATAGGAGTTCCATGATGTTTCCAAAGGAGACATCTTTGGGGGGGGGTGACCTGGAGGAACCTTCCCCGTCCTCCAAGTCAGTGTCATCAGTGAGGGACTCTGGAGTCCAAGTGCCTCCTTTTACACATTCGCTTGTGAGGGAACCTCCTCAGTGGGACTCGCAAATTTGTTGCTGCTTCCTAATGGGTGCTCCCTGGGGCAAATAAAGCACAGGCCATCCCTGAGATGACAGGAAGGTCAGTGCCTTATCCAGAACCAAGGGAGTCTGGAAGGATTCTGAAGAGGAAATGGTCAGGGGTCTCGACCCACTCGAGAAGACTCTCTCCACCACATCAAATGCCAAAGGAAATGATTGATGGAACTTTTCCCCTTGGGTCAGATGGGGGAGCCGGTGTCTAGCCTACTGAAGCAGAGATACCTAGGGGGAGACTGCACTCCGACAAACTCAGAGTTGACAGCACCCCCTCATATCCAACGCTGAGGCTATGGCTCAGAGAGCTCAGATCCAATCCAGTCGGATCTGACCTGCGCAAGGCAACAGCTGGTGTTGAGGTACAAGGTAACATCAGCGCCAACCCCAAGAACTCTTGGATCCACAGACTCCAAAAGTGAGGTTCAGATCAGAGAAGGAGCTATGGGGTGAAAAAGGGTTGTGACCTCCTTGCTCTGGAGGGAGAGGGGGCAGGTAAGACTCCCATCTGGATCTGGGTGCGGGTGCGGGTGAACTTCCGCATCATCCTGTTTATCTCTGACTTCACTCAAGCTGCAGGTGGAATGAGAGGAAGATGCCACTGACACCGCGCATGAGTGCTGGTGAGGGGAGGATCTAGACAGTGTCCTAGACTCCGTTGGCTCCAGAGAGAACCTAGGTGAGTGGAGCTGTGAGGTACTGGGTCTAGGAGTCATCCTGGACTTAGGGGGAGGACCCGATGGACACATGTGGTCAGGGGACTGCTTTCTAGGCTGGTCCTTGTGTCTTTTCTTCCCCTCCGAAGGCCTTGAGCCAGGGGTTTGAATCCCAGAGGCCTGGGGAGGTGAGGATATGGTAGCAGCTACTACTGAAGCAGAAGCAGTAACAGGGACAGGGACAGCCATCCCTGATGCAGGCAAGAGCCCTTTCATCACTAATTTAGCCCTCCTGTCCTTGAGGGCTCTAGGATTACAGCCTGCGCAGATAGAGCAGACTGTGTCTAAATGGGATGCTCCTAAGCATACAATGCACAGAGTGTGGCCATCAGCTGGAGAGAGCTTATAGCCACACACTGTGCATTTTCTAAAGACTGGCTTTGGGGTCTCTGCCATTTCTAAAGAAGGCCCCACACAAACACACATACTCATCCACACACGCTGACTACAACAGTGGGAGAAGGCCGAGGAAGGGGAAACACAGTACACAAACACTAACTTTTTTTTTGACCGACGAATATGCGTGAAGTTAGGGGAAATAAAGAAATGGGAAACCAGGGCACCTAACTTGGCCTAAGTAACTCTAAAGCACTTACCCGGAAGAAAAAATGCCTGGAGCTCAGCGACCAAAATACTTGGCTGTAAAGCGGCAAATGAGATCTGAGGGAAGGAAAGAGATGGAGGTGCATTATGGGTAAGGGGAAGAACTTGGAGTTCAGATCAGATGCAGGTAATGCGGCCGTCTTGGATCTGAATACCCGCAGGTTGAAGATCAAATGAAGTAAACTACTTCAGATAACATCATTATGATGTTTGCCTGCAAATATATGGAAATATTTTGATGAGAATGAAGTACCAAAGCAGAAGGTAGTTTATTAACCAACAACGATGTCACAATAAAAACGGGTTTGACCTAGGTTTCATCCCTCCTTGGACTTCTTCAGAAACACAAATAATAAGTGCAAATGTACTTTTATATGTACAAAAGTACTCCACCCTCCAATTATTCAATTAAAAAAAGAAATGTTCTTAAAGAAACAGCTAAAGCAACTATTTAGTTGAAATTATTACTCAAACAATATATATATATAAAACTGAAAATAAAACTAATTAAAACCAAAAAGTGTATATGTGTGTATGTATGAATGTATAACACGTGTCCATGCACAAAAAACATTTTATTTACCTTTTGCCCAATATATGTTTCAACTTGAGCAAAAGTTTGATGGTTATATAATCATTGATGCCAGGATAATTCTGTGCATCCAACCTAATCTGCCACCTTAATTCACAAATGTCTAGATGTATATCTAAAGTCCTACGCTGTGCATCACCCTTGATTTTTTTGTAGTACACAAAACTTGAAATTGTGACTACTGTTACCAATAATATGCCTTCCTAAAGCATTTGTAGATTTTTGGTGCCTAATATCTAAATTGTGTACTCTAATTCTCTCTCTAAAATGTCGACTGGTTTTCCCTATGTAAAAGATGGAACATACCTGACATTTTGCCATGTAAACTACATTTTGAGCATAACAATCAAAATGTCCCTGAATAGTAATAATGCGATTGTTAACTATGAGTTTTTCACCTGTAGTTAATATATATATTGACATGTTGAACATCTTCCACATTTGTAATTACCCGGTATCCTATTATTCACTGGAACGTTTGTAAGGGAAGAATTCTCAAAAATATTTTTTAAAGATTAATCCTTTTTGTATACAAAATTTGGTCTATTTTTGCCCACACATTTTTATCCAACTTTAATATATCCCAATTTTTATTGATGATCCATTTGACTCATTGGGCTTCCATATTGTACATGGTGATGAAAGATAATGAAAAATCATGTTGTGTGGCTGAAGAAATTTTTAATCCATTTGTGTTTTCAGAACTAAGAATGGGTTTGTAAAACCCCGTTTGTCTTTTGTTCCTAATTTCATTACATAGTTCACCACACAAGTCCTGGGGGTATCCCCTGTTTAAAAACAATCCCATCATAAATGATAATTCATCCTCAAATTACTGATAATCTGCCACCCTTCTGGCCGCTCGCACTATTTGCCCTTTTACAATGGCTTTCTTTTGTTGTCTGGGATGCCAGCTACTATAGTGCAAATAGGAATTGGAAAAGGTAGGGTTTCTATAAATACTAGATTTTAACCTACCTTGTAAATCTATGTTTAACCTCACATCCAGATAGGAGATGGTATCAACCCTAATTTCATGTGTGAACTTCAAAAACCAAAGTGTGTTATTAATGTATTTAATAAAAGCCTCCAACACCCGTTTTTCTCCTTCCCAAATAATGAAAATATTGTCCAGATATCGGGTGTATAATTTAATATATTGAAAAAAACTCACTGTAAAAAATGAAAGTTTGCTCCCAGTAGGACATGGCATAGTTGGCATATATAGGGGCACAGGTGGCACCCATTGCCACTCTTGTTGTCTGCCCCTCAAAAAATAAAAAATTATTATCAAGTACTGCCTCCATGAGTTTTACATACACATTAATCTCATCCTGTTCAAATTTCCCAGTTTTTATCCATTGTTGTTCCAACCAAAATAAACCCATATCATGAGGAATCACTGTGAATAGATTACAAACATCAATAGTAACGAAGAAAGTATGACTATTAGTCTGAACTGTTTTTAATTTTTCCAAAAAATTCCAAGAGTCTTTTGTGATATAAGAAAACTCATTCAACCCTTGCTTTATTTTATAATCGAAATATTGGCTGATGAAACACGTTTTACTTCTCTTACCATCGACTATAGGTCTGAATTTGACATTATCAAGCCCTTTATGAATTTTGGGTATACCAAAAATCCCACTGACAACAGGATGAGAATTAGTCATGAAATTAAATTCTACTTCCATAATTTCACCCTGTAATAGCATATCTTCTAACATAAGATCCAATTTTTTGTATGCAATATTAATTTCATTGATACTAGTCTCCGTATAGTTTTCATCCATCAACATAGCCATCATAATACTAACATAATCATTACTATCTACAATTACACCACTGCCTTTATCTGGCTTCATTATGCGTATGTTCTTGTACCCGCTCAATTCTTTTAATAGCCCTTGTTCATCGGGTGTTAAATTCAAATTCGTATGGCTGTGTTTGTTGGTTTGTTTAAAATGGTCCCTAATATCTAATTCACAAGCCCTTTCAAAAATGCCTATCATAGGGTGCATCTGAGGATTAAATGTACTAGGTTTAAGTAATTGATTGTGTTCATTGTATGTTCCACCATCATTGAAAAACACTTTTAGATTAATTTTTCGTGTAAATAACTTCAAATCAATAAGGGTGTCTACTAAATTACCTTTCCTACATGGAACAAAAGTGAATCCTTTAGAAAAAATATTTACATGCCCAGAATTAAAAACTTGATTAGAATAATTATATAATTTAAAATCATGCTTGTCATTTTCCAAAATAACAGGTTCACTCAAGGTGTTGGCCACTGAATCGTAAATTACATCAACCCCCAAATTCGGTTCAACTTAAAACTTTTGAGACAAAATTATTCAAATTAAAGAGAACACAATTAGAGAACAGTTATTTACTCAGGAATATCGAGTTAGGAATGGTGCCGAAAGGCCTGCGTTTGTGAAGATACCCGAATGGGACAAATGACATTTCCGATATGATTTCTGAATTACATGAGCTCTTTAACAAAACTGGTTTGAAAATTATGGAGATAATGGTAAAGTACAATCAGATAAAAATTGAGACTCTTTTACAAGACCTTGAACCTATCAACGATAGTATTGTGAAGGATTTATTGTTTGATCAATATTACACCAACATTCTTAATGATGTAGACAGTACTTGTCAAGTCTTATACAACAAAAAATTATCCAAAATCGAGAGACTCAAAAGTATATGAAGCGGGTACTGTGTATCCATGGTCTTTGAAAAACCATGGTAGGCATAGCAACCATCAACGCCCAGTGAATGATGGAATAGGAAGTGATGGCGAGTTAACATCCGATACTAGCGGAAGAGACAAAAACAAAACCAACTGGGAGGCGGACCCTTTAGAGGATGGACCCAGACGATCAGAGAGACTTCAGAACAGGGAACTAACACATGACACAAGGGATTATGGTCGGCTCGGAGCCCGGCCAAAAGCATGCTTTCCAAATTCGCAGAATGGGAACCGGCTACCAAGGTGGTGAAAGATGTACATATGCAGCCATCAACGATTCAAGTAAGTGATAACTTTTTTACACCCAACTACCAATGTTTGGAAAACCAAGTTGTTAATGAGAACGTGGTAATCGGTGAAGTTTTACCATCTGATGTGGCGAACATTTGTGGTCCAGTTGTCAATCCCTTTACACAAACTTGTTCAGATAACAACACAGATCAACAAAATAAGGGGCTTTCAAGTACTGAGACATTTACTATTGCCAATATTAATAGTCTTTTGAACAACACTGATATTTGCGATAAAGAAACCACAGAATTTAGTAATTCCTTTGATAACTTGTTAAACCTAAGCATGTACACTATGTTGTTTGAAACAGGTAACGTCTTTTTGGACACTGTTGATGACGGACATGTTTCTACTGATGTCCACATGGATGATGATGAAGCGAATAAATGTGATAATGTTTTATTCACTAGGGGTAATAACATAATGGACAACAGCAGCTTAGGTGACATATATCATTGTATCAAGCATGTGGTCGATTTACACAGTCCACGGTTGGGTTCCACGGAGTATGCTAGGACTATTAGTGCAGTTTTTAGTTCATTTGAACCGAATTTGGGAGTTGATGTAATTTACGATTCAGTGGCCAACACCTTGAGTGAACCTGTTATTTTGGAAAATGACAAGCATGATTTTAAATTGTATAATTATTCTAATCAAGTTTTTAATTCTGGGCATGTAAATATTTTTTCTAAAGGATTCACTTTTGTTCCATGTAGGAAAGGTAATTTGATAGACACCCTTATTAATTTGAAGTTATTTACACGAAAAATTAATCTAAAAGTGTTTTTCAATGATGGTGGAACATACAATGAACACAATTACTTAAACCTAGTACATTTAATCCTCCGATGCACCCTATGATAGGCATTTTTGAAAGGGCTTGTGAATTAGATATTAGGGACCATTTTAAACAAACCAACAAACACAGCCATATGAATTTGAATTTAACACCCGATGAACAAGGGCTATTAAAAGAATTGAGCAGGTACAAGAACATACGCATAATGAAGCCAGATAAAGGCAGTGGTGTAATTGTAGATAGTAATGATTATGTTAGTATTATGATGGCTATGTTGATGGATGAAAACTATACGGAGACTAGTATCAATGAAATTAATATTGCATACAAAAAATTGGATCTTATGTTAGAAGATATGCTATTACAGGGTGAAATTATGGAAGTAGAATTTGATTTCATGACTAATTCTCATCCTGTTGTCAGTGGGATTTTTGGTATACCCTAAATTCAGAAAGGGCTTAATAATGTCAAATTCAGACCTATAGTCGATGGTAAGAGAAGTAAAACGTGTTTCATCAGCCAATATTTAGATTATAAAATAAAGCAAGGGTTGAATGAGTTTTCTTATATCACAAAAGACTCTTGGAATTTTTTGGAAAAATTAAAAACAGTTCAGACTAATAGTCATACTTTCTTCGTTACTATTGATGTTTGTAATCTATTCACAGTGATTCCTCATGATATGGGTTTATTTTGGTTGGAACAACAATGGATAAAAACTGGGAAATTTGAACAGGATGAGATTAATGTGTATGTAAAACTCATGGAGGCAATACTTAGACAACAGGAGTGGCAATGGGTGCCACCTGTGCCCCTATATAGTCAACTATGCCATGTCCTACTGAGAGCAAACTTTCATTTTTTACAGTGAGTTTTTTCAATATATTAAATTATACACACGATATCTGGACGATATTTTCATTATTTGGTAAAGAGAAAAACGGGTGTTGGGGGCTTTTATTAAATACATTAATAACACAGTTTGGTTTTGAAGTTCACTCATGAAATTAGGGTTGATACCATCTCTTATTTGGATGCGAGGTTAAACATAGATTTACAAGGTAGGTTAAAATCTAGTATTTATAGAAAACCTACCTTTTCCAATTCCTATTTGCACTATAGTAGCTGGCATCCCAGACGAAAGCCATTGTAAAAGGGCAAATGGTGCGAGCTGCCAGAATGGTGACAGATTATCAGGAATTTGAGGATGAATTATCATTTATGATGGGATTGTTTTTAAACAGGGGATACCCCCAGGACTTGTGTGGTGAACTATGTAATGAAATTAGGAACAAAAGACAAACAGGGTTTTACAAACCCATTCTTAGTTCTGAAAACACAAATGGATTAAAAATTTCTTCAGCCACACAACATGATTTTTCATTGTCTTTCATCACCACGTACAATATGGAAGCCCAATGGGTCAAATGGATGATTAATAAAAATTGGGATATATTAAAGTTGGATAAAAATGTGTGGGCAAAAGTAGATAGACGACAAAATTTTGTATACAAGAAGGATTTATCTTTAAAAATATTTTTGAGAATTCTTCCCTTACAAAAGTTCCAGTGAATAATAGGATACCGGGTAATTACAAATGTGGAAGATGTTCAACATGTCAATATATATTAACTACAGGTGAAAAACTCATATTTAACAATCGCATTATTACTATTCAGTGACATTTTGATTGTTATGGTCAAAATGTGGTTTACATGGCAAAATGTCAGGTATGTTCCGTCTTTTACATAGGGAAAACCAGTCGACATTTTAGAGAGAGAATTAGAGTACACAATTTAGATATTAGGCACCAAAAATCTACAAATGCTTTAGCAAGGCATATTATTGGTAACAGTAGTCACAATTTCAAGTTTTGTGCACTACAAAAAAATCAAGGATGATGCACAGCGTAGGACTTTAGATATACATCTAAACATTTATGAATTAAGGTGGCAGATTAGGTTGGATGGATGCACAGAATTATCCTGGCATCAACGATTATATAACCATCAAACCTTTGCTCAAGTTGAAACATATATTGGGCAAAAGGTAAATAAAATGTTTTTTGTGCATGGACACGTTTATACATTCATACATATACACTTTTTGGTTTTAATTAGTTTTATTTTCAGTTTTATATATATATTGTTTGAGTAATAATTTCAACTACATAGTTGTTTTAGCTGTTTCTTTAAGAACATTTCTTTTTTAATTGAATAATTGGAGGGTGGAGTACTTTTGTACATATAAAAGTACATTTGCACTTATTTGTGTTTCTGAAGAAGTCAAAGGAGGGACGAAACCTAGGTCAAACCCATTTTTATTGTGACATCGTTGTTGGTTAATAAACTACCTTCTGCTTTGGTACTTCGTTCTCATTTTTTGTTCCTGTTGGTGTGTGTTGGTTCCTGGTTTTACATGGACATATTTTTACTTGTCTGTGCTTCTTGGTCATTCATCAGTTATCTGTCCAGTAGGCTGGGACATACAGTATGTACACCATTCAATATTATTGCTTTTACAATGTGAAAGGATATTAACTGGTACTAATATGAAGCACTGACTTGTTCTTTTGGGGGTGATGGAGCAAAGATGTTTATCTGCTATGGCACTAACAAGACTGTGCTGGTCTGGTTACCCTACATGTCTGGCATCCTTCCTGTCATATGATTTAGTAATACATCCCTAGTACAGATGTATAGTGCTGTAAGTGGATGGTTTTAGCCTCCTAGGTGTTGAGTCACTGTGCTATGGCTTATCTCATATTCAATGCAAGGACTCACTGAGCATGGCTATGTCTGCCTGCACCACCTACTGCTGGTCCATCCCAGAGTCATCATTGGCCTGTGACTGTGGTGACCTTGGCATTGTCAGTAGGATGTGTTCCCCATCCCTATGATGAGCCTGCTACATATGTTTCCAATAAATTAATGTGTATAGCATAGCACATACTATGAGTATTGAGGGACGTCAGTGGATTGTAATGGTGCCCTCTGACAGAGGTATGCAGGCACTGGCACTGTGAGTGCAGTAGCTGAAAAACATGCTGTATGGCATTACTGGTTGGACTGTGTGTATCATTACTATGTTCCTCTGTGTGTGTGCATCTCCAATGAGTTTCTTCAACCATGAGTCTAGTGTATAGCATGCATCCACACTTACTTAACCTTGCAGATATCCCCCATTGCACACATCTGGTGCAGATGGGGAATGTGGCACATATGCAAGTTATGCTAACTGCAAAGATGCCAGCACACACATTCCACATGATTTCCATTAGATTTCACATGTCTTGGCAGTTGTTTGTGTGGTAGACTTTACAGTTAATGTAGACCCTACTCTGTTCCCCAGGTGCTGTTCTCTTGTGTACATGACTGTGATGTATGGCACACATTACTGCAGAGTAGTGTGATATATGTTACAATTGTAGCATACTTGTGATCTTCTCCTCCAAACCTTTGCTAAAATATATATTCCCCCTGCCACGTTGTAGCATAGCATGCAGGAATGTTTGGTAGATCCGAGATACTGATGCCTATGAAACACCAAGCATGTCCCCTGGTAGTCTGTTAAGGGTACCTGCGGCTAACTTATAGTCCACTGGGATGGGCTCCCTGCATTTGGCTCTGTCTCTGACTCAAGACTGCCGGGTCCTACAGTTCCACTACTGTCTTGTTGGCCTGCAAAGTCTTTACCCTCTCTGTCTACGGCAATTGGCAGCAGCATCAGCTTCCGCCTGTAGCACACACAAATATATCTAAATTAACAATCTCTCAGTGCTTACATTGTATCTGTACTCCACTATTTTCTCAGTGCACATATAAGAAAAGGCATGGTGTCTACACTGATGCCTTAAAATTTGTTGAGTAGCTTCATGGGATTGGTTGATTTGCATGCAGTTCAGCAGTGCATGCTGCCATTAGCATCTCTGAGTCACAAACTAGGTCAGATGCAATCAATTACTAATGTACACCATTATAAAAAGGCAAATATGTAGATAAGCAAACCAATGTGGATGAGGCTTGTTTCAGAATTCATATTCGGTGACACATTTCTATTGGAAGAGTATACATTGACAGGAGTATTGTACTTCATCAGGTATGTATCCATTTTGTTGACTAAATAATGCATATGTTGGAATGTACATAGGAATGATGTGAAGTAAATCAGTAAGCATTTGTTAGAACTGGAGTCATGACATGGCCTTGTTTACCAGCCATTTGAGAGATACAGAGGATGTACAGTAGGCCGAAGGTCTAATGTTGTGTAATAACTATGCACGTTTCTTGTATAGGTCCTTTGTGAGCACTTTTGATTTTACACTGTTTGGTTAGCTGAGTCTCTTCAGAAGAGTGGAAAAACCAAAAGAATGAAAATTCAAAATACTGAATGATGGAATGTACCCCTTCTCAACTGTTGTGCGGATCATGGAGTTGGTATATATAGTTAGTAGCGGGGCAGGGGGGAGTTTGCCCCTTGCATTACTAATGTGTTCAGTATTTTAAGTTTTCAATCTTTTGGGATTCAGTCTTTTGGCTTGTCAGTCTTCTGAAGTAGACCCATGTGAGCATATCCTTGTTTGTGTCATACTACTCTCCTTTTTTGTAGCCCCTGTGTTATTTGTTGAACACTTTTGAATCTTTAAATTACAATCAAGTGGTGAATAATGGCAGCCTTCCTGTACTGTTTTGTCTGTCAACAGTTTATTTCTACTTATGTGACCCTTATATCTGTTATTTCATTGCTTTTGCCTTTCAGAAAACAATGTGCCCATTCAACGTAAGCTCTCATTTTCAGAGGCAGAGAATTACTTCATAATTGAAGCATTAAGGCAACATCATGTGGTCCTTATGCACAGAGGGCCAATATGTTGCAATGTGCAGCCATATGGGACAAATTGGTCCAAAATGTAAATGCAACTAGGCAGGGAAATTGCAGCTATGAGCAGGTGCAACACAAAGCCGTGGACATGATTCAAGATGCAAGGGGGAATTGTACTGAAGTAGCATGATTGTCAGGTCACCGGTGGTGGGCCTGCAGTGCAACAACCCCTCACTGCCACTGAGGAACTTCTGGCAAAAATTGCCACTCAGGAAAGCTGACAGCAGGCAGTATTTTCTGGACATAGGTGCCACTCCTACAGTTCAGAAAGAGCTTCCAGGTAGGCTTTGTTAGCTCATCAGTTGAATACTGTTGCATTCATTATGTAATAATGTATATAGCTTTAATGTGTGGCAGGTTGCTTTTTTGGTAGGGGTATTTAAGATAGATGCAGTTTTTGGGTCATTTAGAGGTTGTCAGCCACATTCTTGTTAACACTGCAGATAGATTATTGAAAGTATTACCCCCATTACACTGCTAAAAGTGGTGCTGTTGCCATTACTTCTCTCTTTACTTTTTCCAGGACCATCAGAGCTCCTGCAGTTGGTGAGCAAAATGCATTTATGTCAATGATGTAGAAATATTACAACATATCTGCTAAAGTGTTATCTTAGGCCTGCTGTATGGATTACTGTACTGTCTGCATACTTGTCAACTGCACAGTATGTCCAAATGTGTCACTCATACCTATGGCCCAAATTCAAGATCATAGTGTCTGAATTACAAACTATTAGGTCATTAAGGATTGTAGACATAAAATAATGACAGATCCCACATAAAGAATGCATACCACTCATAAATGTCATGGTGAAGCAATACCTGCTATTCTATCACCCTTCTAGGTTTGTAAGGGCAAAATGACACCTACTCTTGGGCCTTTATCCACTGATTATTTGTGGCTTTATCCACATTCCTTGCCTTTAGAGGTTAACTGGTATG
Organism: Protopterus annectens; assembly: GCF_019279795.1. Lineage (NCBI taxonomy): Eukaryota > Metazoa > Chordata > Ceratodontiformes > Protopteridae > Protopterus > Protopterus annectens. The sequence continues at coordinate 96,991,886 of NC_056731.1, read as the reverse complement.
AATGTCTGTAACAGTGACAGGAGTCTAAATTACTTAACATATATTGTAGCATAGTAGTGCAGGTATTAATGTATTCCTGTTTTCCTTCCTTTTATCACAGGTGAACATGGAAATGGTTCTGTATCCCCTACGCCACCTGTCAGCATCTTATGCATACCCAGTCCACTAAGGCCATACATATTGGACAGTTGGAGGGTGAGGACATTGACCAGGGAAGTGTGGCTACTATTGTGGCTTCAGTGACTGTTGGCACTGGCCATAGCCAAACTGTTGGCAAAGTGCTACATAGGCGGATTGACAGGGGTGCTCTGAGGAGGCCTGCTGTTCCTCCCCAACCTGTTGCAGGTGTCTCATCTGTCCCTCGACGTATGTTTAGGGCCATTATGGAGGCACAGGCATGTTCTGAATGGAACTCTAGGAAAATGCTCAGGATTATAGATGCAGCACAGTCTGAAATTTGTGACTGCATCCACTGTGTTAATTCCCTTGATAGGTTGAATGACACATTGGAATGCGATGTGTCTTTGAGGGAGCACAGTAGATCTGTCATGGAAAGCACATTGTCTGTGATGGAACATCTGTTTGGAGAGGAGCATCAGCCTCATGGGCATAGATCAACAACTACATCTGTTGAGAGCCAACGTGGCCATGCCCAATCATGCTCTCAGAGTGGCAGTATGTGCACTGCTCCAGCAGGGAGTACACTGTCCACATGCAGACATAGCAGGTAGTAGCACATCTGACCTTAGGTGTGGAGGTGCCAGTGCAACTCCTGGCAGAGCCCCATTCTCACCTTGGGGCAAAGTTGATGAACTGTCTGCTCTTCCATGCACAGCTCACAGCTGTCAGACATACAGACATGTAGGACTAGCAGTGAGCTCGGCTGTGTTCATGCAGACACTCACACACCAATGTCACGCTGAGGGCACCTACACACATTTACATGGTCCATCTTGCCTGCTTCCCTCGCTTACACACACACACACCAGCCTTTTGTGTCAGACTAGGCCTCCTGCACCCTCCATACAACACCCTATGCAAGTAATGATGACTGTGCCACATCCCTGTCATCTCTCTCTTGGATTCATGGACACTAAAGCTGTGTGTCTGATACAGACGGTGACTATCTATATTAATAAGATGTTACTCCATTTGTCCTGTTGAACTGATAATTGTACCTGACACTGATATTGTCCATAGCCATTTAGACAGTTGCTAGCATTATAATGTTCAGCTTTATAGTGGATGCTTTTGTAAGGGCTGTGAATTCAGACAATTAAATACATCTCATTACTACATCAAACTCTCTCTTTAAGGATTGTTTAGTACAAACACACGGCTGCACATCCAAAGTCAACCCATCAGATTCAGAGCTCAGGATGGTATGTCAGCACTGACAAGTATCATCTAGCAAGGACCACACATGTCCAGGAGTGAAGCAGCAGTGATCCACGATAGATTTTTTCACAGCCTTTCCTTCAACAGTGTAATGGAGGTGCTCTGCTTGACAAGGATTTTGAAGCCTACTGTAGAGGAAATATTACCTTTGAGAGATTATCTGTCTCTCCAGCATGTCCCATGCATATTATAGTGTACATTGAGGTCCCTGGAAAAGGTAACTCAAATCTCACATTACTTACACATGTGCAAATTTTCATCCCATTTTGGCCACAGATAGCCCTATAAGACATATATAATCTGCCTCAAAGCTATTTATATGATACTGCACACAGTGAGAGATACGTCAGCCTACCCACATAAGATACATGTTGGAGACCCTCTGATGTTTCATTACTCAGACATGTCTGAGGTCTGTCAAGTTACTGCAGGTGCCTGATAAAATACATTTTAAAGGGTGGATTATATTTATTAATACGGCCGATTAGGGATGAGTATAGGGGATTGCTAACATATATTGCTATTGATGTAATGCCATTGCTAATCAGATGTAAGATGTGGAAAGTCTACCTTTCCACAGTAGACCCATGTTGTGGCAGACATGTTCCAAGGTCCATCAATACAGGAGTGAAGAATAGTTTACTCATGCTTATTTTATGATAAGCACGAATATTTATTACCACAGGGTATGCCAATGCCTTTCTGTGCAGTTCATGTAACACCCAATGCTTTGTCAGCAGTCATTAGTGCCACAGACCCTCTGTTTTTTTTTTTAGGACTTCTGACACATGCATGTCAAACTAGCGGGGCCACAGCACTGACACTTCTGTTACTACACAGGTGACATGTCTACTACTTGAGGTGATGTCACACACTGTGATTGCATGTTGGTCTGTGATCTCATTTGCAAAGCAACTGATAACATAGGATATTATATTCACCATGGTTAGTGTCCCACTGACAACAAATGTTGGATTTTTTTTTTGAAGGTCTTGGCCAATTTACTATAGGAGGTGTGCACATCTTTGACTCTGTGTACGTGTCTGGTCAGTCTTGAATCTCACCAGGTTTTGCAGCCACAAGATACCCTTGAAAACACTTAACTGGCACACATCTATTTTTGGAGGTCATCCATTTCCTTGTGGCTGAGATGCATGCAAACTGTATCCATTGCATTATGGCAGAGGTTGCATAAAGTTATGGTTCTATAATTACACTTGTACTCTGTCAACCATCACTTGTGTGGTTGGAAAATGGTAACTGTATTCCATTCAAGGTGGACAACAGCAGTATTCAGACTATGGCTGAATATGGTATCTAGGGGTGTAGTTCACTGTTAATGCACATGAAGATCACAGGCCAGAATGCCATCTGGTTCTATGGAGACTATACTTCTAGCCTTGAAGAGGGCAATGATAACTTTCTCAATGTAGATTCCACAGCTTGGAGGTGATGTACACATGGTTTGTAGTAGGTTTGGTGGTGGCTGGGGGGACACTTTTCTGCCAAACATGTCTGCTAGCAGCTTTTGAAGTTACAACAGTTCAGTGTGTGTGCTACCATACACAGTTAGATTGAAATACATTTTCAGTTTGCAGATATACATGAAAGCCTTATGGTTATCCCTGGACATGTTGTTGTGTAAAGTATTACCATAGATGCACTGTGAGGGTTTTTCAAGGTGTCTTATTTGTATACGTACACTAAGGAGAGTACCCCCCAGTCTTGAAATCTCAATGTTGCATTTTTAAACAGCTTCTTTCAGTTACTGTAATGACAGACATCCACCAGTATGGTTTGTATTTTTCAGAGGATCTTTCTTTGAGCCTATCAGACACGGCTGTGTGTATATATTTGTGCAGGCAGGGCATCAGGGAGTACATTACTATAGCTGTCAAAGTCCTTTGTGGAAACTGTGTCTTGTAGGTAGTTTAGACCATCCCTTAGGAGGGTGTAGTTACCTTGGATGAAGTTTGTGAACCTCACTCCACCTCTGTGGATTATATCTACTTTGAAACATACCACCTTGTGGTTGGATTAACAGTGCAGACACCACACGTGTCATTACATTGTTCACTAATATTGTTGAGGTACAGGTCTGGAGTATGAGATAATCTTGTGTGGTGGTGCACTATTTCTATGTCATTTCAGTTCAACAAGTCCAGGTAAATATTGTGCAAGTGATTTTCTTGTTCTATAATTATCCCGATCAATGGATGAATACTTTCACTCAGCCTGCCTGGGATATTTCATTCTACTTTAATTGGTCCATGCAGTAATATATAGGCCATGTGGCCTTTCATGTTTATGGACAGTGACCTGTTAATGGTGATAACATGAGGGGGTTTCCTATCCATAGTATGTTGGACACAGAATAACTCCACATAGTTATTTTCTCTAAACAGTCTTGAGGTGTACTAATCTTCAGTGTAAATAGATAAAATACCTCCTGCTGTTCATACATCTTCCATTTGCTGTCTGCTTGTTTGGAAGGCATTGTAGCCTTACAAGGCCAAAGTACTTACTGCAGCCTTGAACCAAGTTTCTGTGACTGCACAAACATCAACATCTTCACCGCGAAGAGTGCTTACAGAGAGTGGGGTTTAAGATGTGAACTCCTACGGTTTGGCAGCATGGCCCTTATTTGTTGGAGGTGCACATGTTAACATTGGTTATTTTGATTTTGTAACCTTTTCTAATGAAGGGATTATGGTGCAGTCAAGTGGATTAAGTCTGGCAAAGCTGTGTCATCTACCCACCATGTCATCCCACACTGACAGGTACTGTATCACCTTAGAATGACACCAAAAACTTAGGCATATTCAGAGAATCTGCTGTTTATATAGTGGTAGCATCCTAGGTGAGGGTATAATGCTGCTCAAACATAGGGACATACCTGGCTTAGACCCATACTTATATAGCTCAATCGTGGGTGTGTTCATATATTATCTAGAGTCAAGTCTCAAGTTGTGCATAGAGTGGGACTTGTTGAAAGACTTGACTGCATGTGTGCTGTGATGACTATGTAGGCTGACACTAAACATATCCTTGTTTAAGATGGTGAGTGGGACATCTGTATATCTCACTATACAGTCAACTATTAAGAAAAGCTTTGTGATGCATACCAATTGCCTTAAGCACTTCTATGGTGAGACAGTGGTGATTATATTTCTTATGTGTACTGTCTGCCTGTAGCCTAGGTTTAGGATGGGTCTGCAGTTTAGGTTGGTTTGTCGGGAGTACCTCTGCAGATGATGGTTTGTGTTGGGTGCATATTATGAGCAGGAGTCAAGGTGTGTGAGTGGGCAACATGTTTAGTGTTACTCTTCTGGAAGCAATAGAGCACCGATTCCAGATTCCTACTATGGGTGGCTCTCTTGAAATCTGTACTTCAGTGATGTAGGATAGAGGCTATTTATTCATTTCACAAGTCATTATCTGCACTGAGTCACAAAACCCACGTCAACTAGGCTAGCAGGGGAACTGGTAGGTGAAAATGAGTGGTTTGAACCTGGTATCTGGACAGAAAATGCAAAGGTGAGGGGTATATGTGATCTGATTGCTATTTTCAGGTGAGTAATCTATGGGATGTACATTATGAGGTCCTTCTGTTATTAAGTGGGTAAACTGCCGCTTGTTATGCAACAGAGGGTTTGACAACTAGATCTGCTCTGCTACATAGTATCAGCTTCAGTTTCAGTTAGAAATATCTTTATTTAGTTGAAGTGTTTGGCTTGCTTGCTGTACTCTGCCTGAATATTGTTGATCTCCGGCAGCATTTTATTTTCCCTCCCAGCCATCCAATTGTTGTTGTGTTCTTAAACTTGTTGACTTTTGAGTTGCCAACCCCTACTATAAATCTGATTTTGGACACTACCAGTCTCATCTCATCAGCTCATTCTACTGAGTACAGACAGATCATTTGGGAAGGCACAACCCCTTAGTTTTTCAACCTTAAATTATCTTCTGTTTCCTGTCTCCCCATTTAACCTTAAAATAAATTGCACTTTATTCAGCTGCTTCTACTGTATTTGTGTTTATTCCTACCTTATTACTTTATTTTGCTTTTGCTGTTTGTTCTTAAAAGTGTTCAATTTCATTTATTACTGCTTGTCAGTAGCCTGATTAATCTGCAACTCTTATTCAAAGCCTCTTGGTTTTGGTTTAAGCACCTGGGCTTCAGGACAGTTGTCTTACATTAAGGTTTGTGCTCTACACTGTTGTAACAGGTGAGGTAGCTTACATCCTTCTAAACTGAGAATTGCTGGTTGAAGGTTTAGTATGTCTGTTACTATGCAATTGTCTTAGTTCTGATTTAAGCACTTGGGCTTCAGGCCAGTTATTTTACATTAAGAAGGTTTGTGGTCTACACTCTTGTGGGAGAAGAAAGTAGCTTCTTCCCTTTTGAGCTGGAATTGTTGGTTGAAGGCTTATTGTGCCTGCTTATGTGAACTGTTTTTTTCCCCTGAAATTGGTGCACTTTGTTTGCTGTAGCATCAACTAGATTGAACAATAAACCAGGCCATCTTTTATTGCAGAGGTTTTCCTGCACACTATTGGCAGGAGTGTGCAGTTACAACTCATCTGACTGAAGGTTGCTGGAACAGGGCTCAGTGTTAAGCTATTTTATTAGTTAATTTGTTTAAATCGGTTTGCTCTCATTTGCTACATAAGCAAATTCAAGCCATCTGCTGATTTCTGCAAAATCTAAGTACATTTTTCACTGTATATTGCACTTCTGGACTGCATTTTTACCATATCACTCTTATTTGAGCTGTTTTTTCCCTCCAAAATTGTTGCACTTTGCTGTAGCATAGACTAGATTCATACCTACTGAATCTAGTTCTGTTTGTTTAACTTGAGCACTAAACCAGCCCATCCTGTGTTGGAAAGGGTTTCCATGGACCCTTGTGGCAGCAGTGCGCAGTTAGAACTTATCTGACTGAAGGCTGCCAGAAGAGGACTCAGTTTTTTGCTTTTTTGTACTGGTTAATTTGTTTAGATCAGTTTGTGCTCATGCAACACAGCATCATGCACTGTCACACAGCGGTGGGCACAGTTGGTATTTACAGATGCAAACACTTTTGCCTTAGTACTCTACTTTTATCGGTGGGTTTGTGTGATTTTTCCCTTGCTCACTGGGGATACATTCAGCAAAGCTCCTGAAAGGTACCACTACAGACCCTACCCACTAGCCCATTATATTTTTTTGTCCATTTCTCCTGCCCTCTACTTTACCTGGACCTTCCTGTCCTCTTCCTATTTTCTGACCACATCAACTTACCTAGCATTATGGACGGACAATTTCCCACAGTATCTCCAGTCAACCTGGTTGAAATGGGCATCCTGAGGCAATGTAGCAGCTGCCTCTCATGTACACTGACAACCCCTTTCTAGTTCACACAAATTCATTATGTGAAAGATGCATCTATAACAAGAACTTATAATCCAGGCTCTCTCACTCACCAGTTAGTTCATCTGATACTAAGCAGGTTGTCAGCATGCATGCCTCACCTCCTGCACCTACCAAACCAACACATAAACCTACATATGAGGAAGTCCTTACAAGAAGCCTCCCTAAATGTCAGAGACCTCACAAACACAAGCACAAGCACACTTCATGTAATACAGCCTTTGCAAGACATAGTAAATATATCACACCAGTGTCTTATCAGTCAAGCCCCTAAGGCATAACACAAAAACAAACATCTTAGTCATAGGTGACTTAATTGTGAGACAGACAGATGTCCCTTTCACCAGACTGGAAAAGGAAAAGGTCAAGGTCAGCTGTCTGTCAGGTGCCAGGATCCGCTACATTACACATGCACTTAAGTCTCAACAGGTACGAAGAGACATGACTAAAGCTCTCTGCTTATGTGTCTCAGGCAGGTATGTCCCTAGCCTTATGCAGCATTTTACCTTTGCCTAGGATGATACCTCAATACAAACAAAAAAATGACTGACCTCAACAATTGGTTTAGTTTCTGGCGTCATTCAAAGGGGATCCAGTATCTGTCAGCCTGGGATGACATAGTTGACAGACTTCAATGCTTTGCCTGAGATGGTCTCCATCTCTCACTCCTGGGAATTTGGTTACTGGGTAAGGCTCTTGCCATCCTCATAGTGCCTTTTTTAGGCAAATGTCACAAGAAAAAGAAGTTATGTACTCACCATAACGTTCCATCTGAGTAGGTACTTCATTTGTCTGCAACCTGTGGGTATCGGATCCGACTTCGGATCCGAGCCGGCAGCTTTCCAAGATCTGAGCTCCTAGCTCCTCCCCCTACCCATAATCCCCTACTACCAACCATATTACCTCAGATCGTTTTTTTTGCCTCACCAACCTGGTAACACGAAAAATCAACTGCAAAGGTGATAAGAAAATCCCAAAAGGTTCGGGGGATGGCAGGGGGGTCGGTTGCAGACAAATGAAGTACCTACTCAATGGAACGTTATGGTCAGTACATAACTTCTTTATCTGAAGTAGTTACTTCATTTGCTCTGCAACCTGTGGGACAGAGTCTCCAGCTACCTTATAAGAACCTGGGTGGTCCTTACAGAAGGATATTCCGAAGCACCGCGGAGCCAAAAGAAGCCCTACTTCTCGAAATCACATCTAGTTTATAATGAGAAATGAACGTATGAGAAGAGGACCAAGTAGCTGCTGAACATATGTCGTCCACTGGAACCCTAGACCAAAAGGCTGTTGAGGTGGCTACAGATCTTGTAGAATGAGCACTAACCGGGGCTGGTTTGCCAGACAATATGTACCCCTGAATAATACACTGACGGATCCAATTTGCTACAGTCACTTTGGAAATGGCTTTGCCCATGGCTGATTTTGCATGAGAGACAAACAACTGGTCCGACTTGCGAAACTCTCTAGTCCTATGCAAGTAGAAACGCAGCTATCTGTGTACATCCAATTTGTGTAATGTGTATTCTCCCTTGTTCTGAAATGCTGGAAAAAACACTGGTAGATTTATCGATTGATTTATATTTGCTTCTGAAGCAACCTTAGGCAAGAAAGACGGGTTTAGTCCTGAGGGACACACTATCTTTGTGAAAGATAAGGTAAGGAGGTTTCATACACAAGGCTTGCAATTCAGAAACCCTTTTGGCCGAAGTAATAGCCACTAAGAGGGCCGTTTTCCATGACAAGAACTTCAACGGAATTGAGGCCGCAGGTTCGAACGGTGGACTCGTCAAGGCTTGCAAGACTAGAGTGAGATCCCATGGGGGAACCACAGACTTTATCGGTGGATTTAAAAGGAAGATGCCTCGTAAGAAGGTTTTGCACAACTTTGTAGATGCTAAGGAACCTATGCTGTCACCCACATGAAAATGGGAGATGGCCGCCAATTGCACCTTAACCGTAGAAGCACTTGCTCCCTGCCGAAAGATCAACGAGAGGAAGTCCAGAATGGTCGGAATAGGGACAGTAAATGGGTCCAAGCCCTTGTCTTTGGCCCAAATGGAAAAACGTTTCCATTTACTGTTGTAAAGTTTTCTGGTAGACGGCTTATGAGCCGCAACCAGAATGGCCTTAACGGGAGATGAGATACCGGGAGTCCTAGCCATTAATGGAACTGGATCAGCTAAGCTGCAAGCTTGAGGTTGACCAGGTTCGGGGTTGGGCAACCCGCGGGATGAGAGATCAGTTCTGGACTAGGATCCAGAATCCACGGAGGAGCCACACTGTGGGACCGCAGAAAGGGGAACCAGATCTGCCGAGGTCAGAATGGGGCTATGAGGATAACTCTGCTCCCCAACCGACAGGCTTTCTGAATGAATTTCATCATGAGTGGAAGGGGGGGATAAGCATAAAGGAGCCCGGGAGGCCAAGCATGGACTAGAGCGTCTCTGGGGGTCTCCCCTCTGGGGGGAATTATTGCGAAGTACTCGCTGCATTTTGTGTTTAAAGGAGAAGCAAAAAGATCGCAGCAAAGCCGACCCCATTTATGGAAGAACTGCTTCGCAACAGATGGATTCAGAGACCACTTGTACGGAGTGAGAAGCACCCGACTTAGCTTATCCGCCAATATGTTGGACCGTCCCGGGATGTGCGTTGCTACCAGAAAACGGTTGGTGGAGATCACCCATTCCCAAACTCTCATGGCCTCTCGACACAGGGGATAGGATCTGGTTCCTCCCTGTTTGTTTATATACCAGACTACAGACATGTTGTCTGTCTGGATCGCAATAGTCCCTAGGGGGAGAAGGTCGTGGAGAGCTTGCAATGCCAAAAGCACCGCCCTCATCTCTAGGACATTGATATGCAATGCGGTCTCTAGGGAAGTCCACGTGCCTTGAACGGATCTGCCTGAACAATGCCCCCCCCACCCGAGGCGAGAAGCGTCTGTGGTCAACGTGGCTTCGACCGGGGGAATCACGAAAGGCCTCCCTTCTCTGAGTTCCCGCGCATGTAACCACCAAAGAAGGGAGTCCCTGCAAACTCTGCTCAGCGGTATCGGCGTGTTCAATGGGTGGAACAAGAGGGACCTTTGGACTTGAAGGGTCCATTGTAATATTCGCATTCACAGACAGGCATGGAGGGAAAGACCGATCGCTGCTGACATAGACCCCAGTGCCCTCAGGACTAACTCCGCTGGAGGAGTAGGACTCCGGAGAAGGGCTAACACCTGATAAGACAAGCTGTTCAGTCTGACTGACGTTAGAGTAGCTCGGGAGATTCGAGTATCCAACCTGGCCCCTATGAATTCCAGGGCTTGAGTGGGGCACCGGCAGGACTTCTGCCGGTTTACTGAAATGCCTAGGTTGTGGGCTAGAGTCAGTGCATAATCTCTCGCTACAGAGAGCTGATGCCTGTTGGTCGCAGTAAGGAGCCAGTTGTCTAGGTACAGGAAGACCTGAATGCCCTGAAGTCTCAGGTGGGCTGCAACCACAGCCATGACCTTGGTGAACACTCTGGGGGCTGAGGTGAGGCCGAATGGAAGAACCCTGAATTGATAATGACTGGCTCCGAGCCGGAAGCGGAGAAACCTCCTGGATCGTCTGTCCATCAAGATGTGGTAGTACGCATCCTTGAGGTCTATGGAGCACATCCAGTCGTTCTCCCACAGAAGGGGGAGAATAGATTGAAGAGTGACCATCCGGAACTTTTCCTTGGGTATGAACAGGTTCAGAGCGGAAAGGTCTAAGATGGATCTGAGGTCCCCGATTTTCTTTGGCACCAAAAAGAACCTTGAGTAATAACCCAATCCGAACTGATCTGGGGGGGACGGGCTGGATGGCTCTTTTTCTTAGCAGCTTCAAAATCTCTGAAGCCGCTGCCTCCCTCTGATCGGGTGGGACATCGGGGAGGCGTCTGGTTTTGGGGGGAAGATTTAGGAATGGAATGAAATAACCTCTGGAAATGATACGGAGCACCCATCGATCTGTTGTAAGGGACTCCCAGTTTGACAGGTGCTCCGTCAACCGCCCCCCCGACTGTCTCCAGCGAGGGACAGTCGGGCAAGCCCTCAGGGCTGTTGCGCGGGTCTGTCCGAGAAAGGTTCTCTAGACCCGAAATTACGTGGCACCCCTCTGCCTCTGGGCCGGCGTCCACCTTGTCCTCCTCTGCCTCTAGAGGACGAGTGATCCGCAGCTGGATGGGATTGCTGAGACTTGCGGAACCACAGCTTCTTTTGTCCCCTCTGATCCTGGAGAAGGATCTTTGGGGACTAGAGGAGCGGACTCCGACGGCAGACAGCGTCTTCCCTTCCTTTTCGCTTTGGACCAGCGTATCGTGAACTGTCTTGCCAAAAAGAGCAGAACCGTCAAAGGGGGCGTTCACGAAGGATGCCTTAAAGGGATCCGCGAAGTCACAAAGACGGAGTCAGGCAGGACGTCGTAAGATGACCCCTGCTCCGCTGGCTCTAGCGGCTCCTTCCGAAGCATGGGAGAGGAGCCGCATAGACGTATTAGAGATGGATTTCAGAGTGGCCATTCGTGTCGTAAACACGTTCCTGTCTCTGACCGACATGGACTCCGGGGGGGCTGCAGCGTATTCCTTGATCAAGTCTCGCTGTAGCCTGATGGTATGTGCCCTATAGTTCAGCGCCCTTATGGAAAAGGTCGCTGAAGCAAACATCCGCTTCCCAATCCGGTCCAACGCTCGAGATTCTTTATCTGGCGGGTGGACCAAAGAACTCTCCTGAGCGAGTTCTTTCTTGGTGGCCGCCGCTACCAACATGGCATCAACAGAGGTTCCTTTGGCCCATGACTGTCTATCTGTGGGGGGACTTAGTACTTTATCGGGATGCCTAGGGATTGGCTCCACGGTGTCGGGCTCCTTCCACGCCCTGGTGGTAATTAAGTCCACCAGGGAGTCGGCTGGAGGGGACAGCCAGGAGGTAGATGGACCTGCCTCAAACGCCTCCAGGAACACGGATTCATCAAGGGAAGGTTTTTGGGCAGACCACCCCCCTCTAATACGCAACATTTCCATGATGTCTCCAAAGGAGACATCTTCAGGGGGTGACCTTGGGGAACCCTCCCTATCATCTAAGTCCGTGTCGGTGGTAACGGACTCAGGGGAGTCCAGGTGCCTCCTTTTACACCGTTTCCGAGGAACCTCCTCGGTGGGGCTATCTGAAGAGGGCTCGTCCATGGGTTGTTGTTCCTCCACGGGAACTAGCTAGAGGGCTTGGGCAGGCTGTCCCGATGGTCGGATGATGGAAGACAGACCCTCATACAGTGGGGGTATGGGTGGATCCGAAGCCCGAACCGCGGACCTGGAGGATCTCGACAGTACCCTCTCCACTACCTCAAAAGCCGAAGGAGAATCACCCTCGCCAGCCTCTGAGAGCAATCTCCTCGGCTCCGAAGAAGGGATCGGGGTCGGAGCCGATGCAGTCAGCGCCGAGAGAGAGGTGCGCTCCAAAGCCAACAGCTCCGAAGACACAACAACTCCCTCGGATCCGACGCTCAGCCCTCGGCCCCAAGAGCTCGGATCTGACAAGCTCGAGGGCATAGTCGGCAAAGAGACCAGCGCTATCGGCGCCGACAAATCCCTGGGTCCGAAGGGGCTCGGATCCGATGACTCCAAGATCTGAAAACGAGTCGGAGAAGGAGTGATTGGGGCAAACATGGGGGCCGCACTCCTCCCCAGAGGGGGGGGGGAGGCAAGAGCACCCCCATCTGCATTTGGGTCTGTAAGAACCGACACATCATCCGATCCATATCCGCTTCGGAGATGCTTCTGGTTGACCTGGAAGAGGTAGTCGAGGCGGGCCGGGAGGGCCGCCTCGACGACCTCGAGGGAGACCGATCCTCCTCCGGCGAGAAGCTAGGCGAACGGAGCCGAGAGGAGGAGGATCCGGAGACCCCCAAAGGAGACTTAGCTGCTTTAGCTGGCGGAGCCGAGGGTTGAGATTCGGCCCGCCTTTTATGGGATCTATGTCCCTCCTTATCCTTGTACCTCTTTCTCCTTAGCAGAAGAGGCACTAGTTTCCCCAGAGCTCAAACCCGAAGAGGGAGGTTGAGTCCCGGGTTGAGCTAAGGGAACAGAGGGCGCCGAGGCAGCCGGAGCCCGAACGGGAGAGGAAGAAGAGGCTGACTCCTGGGGGAGCTTTCCCGCCAGGATCAGCTTGTTTTTCCTATCCCGAAGTGCCCGGGGGGTTAAAGGCCGCACAGATCTGGCAGGCCTCTGAAAGATGGGCTGCCTCCAGGCACAAAACGCACTGAGTGTGGCCATCAGCTGGGGAAAGCTTGTGGCCACACTCAGTACATTTAGAAAAAATGGCCTTAGGCCCTTCCGACATGTTAGCACTTACACACACACCCAAACGCTAAGGGGGAGGGGGAGTGACTAAAGAAAACTAATTAACTGTACCAAAGAAAAAGTTTAAACTAGCACAAAAAGGGGTAGAAAAGGGCTTAATACCACACACACACAATTTTTAAACTCTAGAAGAGGTTATAATCAGAAACGATCTCACCCAGCCAGGAGCTCTTCAAAAAGGAAAGCTTCTTCAGCCGCGGCAAAAAACGATCTGAGGTAATATGGTTGGTAGCAGGGGATTATGGGTAGGGGGAGGAGCTAGGAGCTCGGATCTTGGAGCTTGGAAAGCTGCCGGCTCGGATCCGAAGTTGGATCCGATACCCACAGGTTGCAGAGCAAATGAAGTAACTACTTCAGATCAAAATTCCCAATGTAAAAATGCCCTGTAAAAACAACCTCAAGGTTATGCTGCAAAAAGCTAGGAGTCTAAACCAGAAACTGCACTCACTGGAAGCAGTCCTCACAATGAAAGATGCTGACATTTGTGCAGTCATGGAGATATGGTTTAAGGCGGTGTAGAGTACCCCAGCTATACCAGGTTACATTTCCTTCCACACATTCAGACCACAAACTGAAGCTGTGAGAACTAAAGGAGGTGGTGTATCAATATTCATTAAATATAGATACACCTCTAGATTGGTTAAACAGCATAATTCCCTTGAAATACTTCATGTGCAATTGACTGTAGCTAAGACCCCTCTTCAGATCATTGCCAGCTCTAGGACCCCCCTCCAAGAATCAGGACATCTACTCAGTCTATTTGGATCTACTTGAGTCAATCAAGATACAACTAAACACCCTGGTTTTAGGTGACTTTAATTACCCATCCATAGGCTGGGTAAATTATACATGTTCTAACTCACTTGCTCAATGGTTCCTGGACTTCGTAAACTCCAATGCCCTGGACCTGCTAGAAGACACACCCACAAAGGGCTCAAACATCCTGGACTTGGTGCCCACCAACATGGGAGACCGCTGCACCACCCCCAGTGTGTGGCCATCCCTGGTGAGATCTGACCACAAACCAGTCCTGCTAGAACTAACTATAATACAAGCCCCCCCCCCCTTTTGCAACGACTAGACTACAAACCTTCCCAAAGGCCAATTACAACTGTTTATGTGACTGCATAAATAAGCTTCACAGCCCCTTCCCTCACTGATGGAACAGACACCCATGTTGAGTGATACGCCTATACTTTATAGAAGCACCTGTACAATTGTACTGATTCTGCCTTACCTGATAGAACCAAAGCAAGATCTTCAAGGAAATACAAATTTGCCTGGCGGACAACTGACATTAATAGGCTATACAACAGGAGAAAGAAATTGCTGTCTAAGAGTAGGAACGGTCTCAAAACGGGAAACACTCCCTCCTCAACTTAAACAAGCAAATAAGACTCCTAGTGAAGTCCTCCAAAGTTAACTACGAATCCGAATTAGCTTCCCTAAGGATAACCACAATGCGTTCTTTAGTTACATCCATAACCTCAAAGGTAAGGCCCAGATTTGCACTGAATTCGTACTTAATGATGCTACATATATATAACCTGTGGATATAGCAAACCTGCTGGCTGACAGGTTTAGTAAAAACTTCACTTCCCTGTTGCCACCACATATACATCAAAGCATCCCTAATACCTTTCCCCCCACCTAGCATCTCCAAGGAGGAGGTTTTAAATGCCCTCTCCAAGGCCAGAAACACAGCCTCTATGTGACCAGAGAACATCCCGGGCTGTGTTCTACATGGGTTGAAACAGTAATTTCACCATTGAGTATGTTTTTTAATCACAGCCCAATTACTGGCTTCATCCTAGTGAAATGGAAAACAGCTACCGTCATCTCTTTCCACAAAGGGGGTGCACTCATTGACCCCCAGGAACTACAGACCCATTAGCCTGACCAGCCTTATCTGCAAGCCCATAGAATTAATCATCATGGACCTTATTAAGAAAGATATAGGAAATCTCCAAATGTTCGACTCCACCCAGTTTGGCTCTGCCAAGGGGAGATCATGCCTCTTAAACCTGGACTTCTTCGATACAGTCACCAAAGCTCTACATGAGGGCATACAGCCTACCTAGACTTAGCCAAGTCCTTTGAAACAATCCCCCACTCAGGCATCATTGATAAACTCACCCAGCTTGGTATCAACCCATATATTGTCAGGTGAGTTGAAAACTGGCTCACTGACAAAACTCATACTGTCAAACTAGGGGACTCCACCTCCTCCAGCAGACCTGTAACCAGTGGCATTCCACAGGGATCAGTTCTGGGTCCCCTACTGGTTGGTATCTACTTCTCCAAAGTACAGGCTAAAACTAAAGGGTTGTGACTGACAAAGTTTGCGGATGATTGCAAACTGAGAGTGATCACTGAAATACCTAGCAATGTCAATATCCTGCACGAAGGTCTTACGTAGACTAATGACTGGTGCCAAAGTCATGGTCTTAAACATAATGAAAAAAATGCATGATCATCCCCTTTAGCAATGGTGATGTTTCTACAAACTACCACATCAACAGCAATACCTTAAGCAGTCAGTGGTGAGAGATCTTGGCACACAGGTTGACAGCAATCTTAACTTTGATTACCATGTCTTCATAGTGGTAAGAAGGGCATTTTATATTGCTCATCTTCATTGCCTCCAGAAAAAAAGGTTATAACTTCCCTGTACTCTTCCCTCATCAGGCCAATAATAGACTACAACGCTCCCTTGGTATGTTCCTTTCCAATCAACTGCAGCAACTGGAGAGACCACGTAGGTTCCTTACAAAGAACATTCATGGTCTTCAAAATCTGTCTTATGCGGACAGATTGAAATCACTGTCACTTTATTCTGTCGTACAGACTGTTCAGAGGTGACCTGTGCCTTGCATATAGAGGAATCTCTGACCCAGCTTTAATGGAAATGCTGTACATTCGCAAGTCAAATGACACACGGGTCACTCACTCAAAGGACCTTAACCTGGTATGTGACATCAACAGAACTTGCTGGAGAGACAGATTTATCTCACAGAGGTTGCTCCATCATTGGAACAAGCTTCCAATTCATGTTAACCAAAGCCCTTCACTGGCATCTTTAAGCGCAATTTGGACGATTGGATAAGTAACTGAAAATTCATCCTGGGGTTTCCACCTGTGTTCCTCTTACAGGCAATACGTGCTGAAGACATCCTTGAGAACATAGGTTGAACTTGGTTAGGCTTGTAAGGGCCCTGGGGCTGTTAGCCTAGCAACCTCCTACGATCCTGTACTAATTGCTAGTAATAATAATGGTAGACTGGTGGTAGTGACTAATGATAAGGGAAGAGGATTATGCTTGACTATTTTTATATACCATCAAAAACTGTTACTATGGAGCTTAAGAAAATTTTGGGAGGAATACTCATCTTTCAGCAAGAAATATTACTTATAGGTAGGGTCTGGAACTTGATTTGCAAGAGCAAGCATGTACTTGGGAACCTACAAGGGGAAATATGACAAAAGAGGGTAGATTTCTGGAGAAATGTATAAAAATATTTGATATGGAAGACATGAATGTAGTATTAGTAACTCAGACAGAATTTACATATTATTCATCAAGGTACAGTAACTGGGCTACACTAGACATAAATTATATTTCACAGGAACCTGTGCATTTAAATGAAAGCTTTGACAGATATCCAGTAGCTATTTCAAATCTTGGACCAATAACAACCAAGATAAAAATGAGACACTGACGTTTCCCTACCTACCTGTTAAAAAGAAAGGAATTTAAGGAATGGGTAGTGAAAATTATGAGAGTTATTTGGGAAGATAGAAATTTCTTCAGAAGTTATAGCTAGTGATTGGGATACAATAAAAAGAGAGATGTTTAAGAAGTAATAAGAATTATTTAAAGAGGCTGACAAAGGTTAAAGTACTGCAGGAAAAATTGGATCTCGCAAAACAAAAGACAGGCGGCAATTGCAACTCTTTTTTGATAACTCCAGAGAACAAAAACCTTAAGCACAATGACTTAGGCAACAGAAAGTAGAAAGGGTTGATGCCAAAATTAGGGAGCCCATAACAAGAAAAATAATCCGAGATCCTGCAGAGGTATTAGAAATATTTCTGAAATGTTATGAAAATTTACATAAAGCAAAGGGATACGGAAACCAAGAAAAAGCACAAATAGAAGTATTTATGGAAAAATTAGGTATGCCAAGGTTAGAGGTAGAGGAGGCTCAACAATTAACAGCTGAGAGGAGGATAGGAGATAAAAATGGTGATGTATATAACCAATCTGCAGGAGAGCCTCTAGGAATAGATTTTATTCCTGTAGAAATCTGAAAGCTAGGAGGGAACAAAGTGATAAATATCAGGAAGGTTTTAACAGTATTGTGAAAGGTGGAGAAGCACCAACATTGTGCAAGAAAGCTGTGGTGGCTTTAATACATAAAGACAATAAAGACCCAATCAAACATAGTTTCATACAAGTTCATTTTAATTTTAAGTCATGATTATAAAGTTTTTTTTATGTCGATAACAGATAAAAGAATGGCAAAGATGTTGCCAAAACCAATAAATATAGATTAATGTGGGTTTTTTTTGGAGGGGAGGTAAACATTTGACAATGACAACAGAAAAAGGATGATCCAGAAAAAAACAGAATGCAAAAAAATACTGCTATTGTCAGTGAGAAAACATATGACAGGGTAAGCTGGATTTTAGGAGTAGGGCAATTGAAGCATTTGCATTCTCTGATACAGTAATAAGGTTAATTAGGAGGATACATGAGAGATTGGAGGCAAAAATTAAAGTGGGAGGGCTCCTCTCTAAGTTGTGTTTGAACAGAGGAACCAGGCAGGGATGTCTTCTTTCTCCTTTGCTATAAGCGTTATATTTAGAGCCACTGGCAAAGATAATAATGGACTCCAAAATTCAAGGATATAATTTGTCATGGTAATCAAGAAAAGTTGGCTTTATCTGCAGACAATATTTTGTAAATGGTAAAATCAGAGAAGGTAACCTAGAGACTAAAGGGTCAGTAGATCAGCAACGATAATCTAGCTATACTGAGAAAGTATAACAGCAGCAGCAGTTAATCATCAGTGACCAAGCACTTGTGTAGCTCAGCAACGATAATCTAGCTATACTGAGAAAGTATAACAGCAGCAGCAGTTAATCATCAGTGACCAATCACTTGTGTAGCTTTTGGTAGCAAACTGCTGTAAAACACATACTATATTCTATGAAGAACTGTGTTTTGTGACAATTAGGGGACATGCTATAAATCAACACTGCTTCTACTTCGTATACAAGAGATTTCTAACTTTGCATGAAAAGCACACAGACCCTATCAGAATTATTAACAAAGTACCTACATAAGAATAGAAGGCTGAGCACTGCTATGCAGTATTGCAGTCTAACAAGGTAACGAAACACTGGATTTTTGATGGCTAACCACCTATTTACATAAATTAATCAGTCCTGAAGTGAAAGAAGACTCCACAGCACTAGTTGCAAAGAAACCTGCACATGACTGTACTACAGTGAACAGTGATCTGGGAGGCCATGGCTGCAGGTGTGACTGCAAAGTGTACTCTGTCACATGTTCTCAAAAATTTTGTCAAGGCATGAAATAGGCATCCTGTCAGAGGAATGACCAAAATAATTACATACAACTTAAATTACTAATAAACATTACATTTGCCAAACACTTAAGAACTAATTCAACCAACTTTTTTTAGCTGTTAAATATGTAAAGCATTACAAATCTGCAATATACTTCTTTTAGAAATCTAAGGCTCCAGCAATCATGAGATGAATAAATATTTTCTAGGTCATCTGTGAAACAATGCTATACAAGTAAATCTTTCAACAGCATTAGAGAATCATTTTTGGAGATACCTTCAAGTAGAATTTCCAAAAATGCAGTTTTTGTTGAAAATCAAACATCTACAGAGACATATTCTCATTTGTACCAAGACAGCATGTTGCATCACTGTATACTGTGACTAAGGTCCTAAGAAGTGTCTTGCTAAAACAGAAGTGTTCCTGAAACTATCGTTTTTTTTCTTTCTTTCTATTCTTCTTTCATGCCAACAGTTCTCATTTCCATGGTACGTCAGGTCAGGTACAGAAAATGTAGTCAATCCTTGCACACAGTGCAAAAAAAAAAAAAAAAAAAAATCAAGAACTTTTGGCAGTATTTCTAGCTACAAATATCCATGTGTGCTTTTTTCCTTCTCAGAAACAGTTTCCATATGTGCAAATAATTTTTTGAAATCCCATTCAGATCCAGGATAAAATATAAAAGGTGCACAGTAAATGTTTCAAGTTAATGAGAAATGTACTTGTTAATGCAGTTATGGAGTCTTTCATATGTATATTATGCTCACACCTGTGTAGTTCAGAATGCCTACATAGGGGAGGGACGAAGCTAAGTCTTCATTCTCTTTTATATACACAGCCACTGCAGTCTTAAAAACACTTGGTCATATTTGTTTTTTCTTTACATAATGCATTAACACTACTATCTGAATAATAGACGGGGCAAAATATTGAATTTCACAGTCAGTGCAAAATCTGGAATGCTGAATCATCTTTGTACGCTCTCATGTGAGTTCACGCCGTTTGTGGTGTCCAAGTCTTCTAGTACTGTGATCACTTTTGAATTATCGGATCACCCAAGAGGGATCTTTGGTTATGCTTTCATTCTCTGGTCCTACAATGGCAACTCCTCGTGTGCTCTGTCCTATTGCAAGGTACCTACAAAACAAAGAAAAGAAAATTATTTGAGAACAGATAACCATATTAGCCTTTACAACACTGGAACCAACAAAAGAGTACTTCCTTGTAAGATATTACCCATATTGTCCAAAATAAGAAAACATGACCAGGAAAGGCAACTGGGATCAGCAACACAGAGGAGGTATGCAAATAGACACATATTTTTTCTGATTAAAAAGTCTGATGAAACTTGCAGCTATAAAAGTGGCAGGGGTATCAAATACAAAGAAATTTACTGTTTGCCAGAAACAAAAAAACTGTGCTGAATGCCTCTCAGTAGAAATGAATACATTTTTTAAAGATAGCAAGCAAACTTCATAAGAATCATCACTTCTGAGATGCATGTCAATCTTATAATATAAAACTAATAAAAGCAACACAGGCAATGGTAATCTCCAAAAATCTATTTATGTTAGCGCTTTCGTTGAGAAAAGTAATTCAACTTCTTCAGACGTCTGAAGAAGTTGAATTACTGTTTTCAATGAAAGCGCCAACATACACTGATTTTTGGAGATCACCACTGCCTGTGTTGCTTTTATTAATCTTACAACAATGACAAAATAGGTAGAATTTATTTATTTTATTTCTTAACCCTTTTCAGTCATGGCACGGGCTCAAAGAGCAGAAGAAAAGTACAGTTTTGTACCTACCATAAATGTAGATGTTCGAAGATCCACATTGCTGCAGTCCTTACTTATGGGTAGTCCGCTGTCCTCGGTCGGCCCGAATACCAAAGTATTAGGCTGACGTCGGTCATGGCGCCTAGATCTGACATCAGAGCGTCAGGGTATAAAGGCGCATGACCGACGTCATATCCTCAGTCTTTTCTTGCCCCAGATGTCAGAAGGCCAAACCAGAAAGGCCACAGCCAAAAACAGAATACCTCCCAAAAACATGCCCAACAACAACCATCACCTAAAGCATAGCACCATGTCAAACTACAGTGGGGAAGGAGGGAGGGTAAATTGGACTGCAGCAATGTGGATCTTTGAACATCTACATTTATGGTAGGTACAAAACTGTACTATGTTCTTCATCTCACATTGCTGCAGTCCTTACTTATGGGTAGAATCCCAAAGCAACGGGAAAGGGAGGTTGGTAAAAATCATAAAGCATTAGGGGCTGCCAAAATGCCCTGTAAAATTGCAGTGGCAAATCCAGCCCTAGACTTAGAATAAAGAGGAAGGTGGTAATGTTTAGAAAAAGTATGCACTGAACTCCAAGTAGCTGCCTCCAAAATGTCCTTTGTAGCTACCCCCCTTAGAAAGGCCGTAGAAGTAGCAGTAGCCCTAGTGGAATGAGGCCTGATTCCAGCAGGAATCTCCTTACCATGATGGGAATAACAGAAAGAAATACAAAACCCAATCCATTTAGAAATAGTTTGTTTTGAAACAGGTTTACCCTGTGAACCCAAAGCAAAAGAAACAAACAACTGCTGAGACTGTCTGAACTCCTTGGTTCTGCTCAAATAATAACACAACTGCCTGTGAATATCCAAAGTATGCAAAATTTTCTCCCCTTTATTTTGGGGGTTTGCATAAAAGGTAGGCAAATGAATAGTTTGGTTTAAGGCCACACTAGAAACCACTTTAGGCATAAAGGAAGGATTAGTACGCAAAGATACCCTATCCTTATGAAAAATCAGAAAAGGCTCCACTGCCATGAGGGCCTGTAATTCAGAAACCCTTCTTGCAGAGGTAATGGCCAACAAAAAAGCAGTTTTCCATGACAAATACTTTAACTCGGCAGTAGCTGCAGGCTCAAAAGGTTGTAGAGTAAGTTTTTCCAACACAAAATTGAGATCCCAAGCAGGAGTAGGAGCTCTACGTGGGGGTCTCATATTCTTTGCCCCTCTAAGAAATTGCTTAAACATAGGATGAGAGAATAAAGGAGGGTCACAATCATAGTGAGCAGAAATGGCTGCAGCATGGACCTTTATCGAGGAGAAAGACAAACCCTTGTCCAATAACTCAGTAAGATATTGAAGAGCAACACTTAAATCAGGTTTGGAGACATCAAAGTCCTTTCCTTTGCTCCAAATAAAAAATCTCCTCCATTTATCAGCGTAAACTTTCCTGGTACTAGGCCTCCTGGCCTCCAAAATAACATTCAAAACTTGTTGTGGAAGCTGAGACCCTCCAGAGTCTAAAACAGAATATGCCAGGCTGTTAGATGCAGAGACTGAATCTTGACATTGAGGAAGTGATTGTCCTCTTGTGACAAAAGGTGCGGAATCAAAGGCAGAGGCCATGGAGGTTCTCGTACTAAACTCCTCAGTAGAGGGTACCAGTGTTGTCGAGGCCAATCCGGTGCTATCAAAATCATGGTTGGCTTGTCTTGTCTGGCCTTCAAAAGTACCTTGGGAAGAAGAGGCAGAGGTGGAAAGGCATATACATGCAGATTGTTCCAACTGAATGATAGAGCGTCCACCTTCCAAGCTGCGTGATGAAACATTTTTGTGCAAAACTTTGGCAACTGGTAATTTAGTGGAGAAGCGAACAGATCTATGTCTGGAGTTCCCCATAACACTGTCAACTTTTGAAATACATGAGGATCCAATTTCCACTCGTGAGGATCCACTATTTGTCTGCTCAACACATCTGCTAAGGAGTTCTGTGCTCCTGGTAGAAACCTTGCCTGAAGATTGAGGTGTAGATTGAGAGCAGTTTCCCACAAAATCATCGCTTGCCTGCAAAGAGGGTAAGAATGGGTTCCCCCTTGCTTGTTGATGTACCACATGACAGTAGTGTTGTCTGTTTGAATCAACACCTGCCCTGGGTGAAGTAAATCTTTGAAAGCTATCAATGCAAACTGGACTGCTAACATTTCCTTCAAGTTGATATGCAAATGTTGGAGTTTGACAGGCCACGTGTTTTGCACCCATTTTCCATTGAGGTGTGCTCCCCAAGCCTTGTCCGAGGCATCTGTCGTTAGAATCTGACTCGCCTCTGGCCAGGTCACAGAGAGTCCCTGGTTTAGGTGACATTCCTGAGCCCACCACAAAAACTCCTTCTGAATGCAAGGTATTATCTGAATGACAGTGTCTAGATCTTGGCAGTGCTGTGTCCATACATTTTTGAGATACCATTGAAGCTTCCTCATATGCAATTTGGCATTGGGAAGCACCAGAATACAAGATGCCATGAACCCCAAGGCTTGAAGGACTGTCCTTGCAGTCAGCCTGGACCGTAGAGACATTTGATGGAAATAAAGAGAAAGGCTTCTTTGTTTGTCCGGGGTCAAAAAGCCATCTGGGAAGCTGTATTCAGTCTCACACCCAGAAAGCACATGTCCTGAGAGGGTACTAGACTGGACTTTGTTTCGTTCACAGAATACCCTAGGCATCTTAACACTGCCATCACATACTGTAGATGATGAAGAAGTTCGTCCTTTTCTTGTGCAATAATCAGGCAATCGTCCAAATAAGGATAAATCTGTATTCCTCTTAGTCTGAAAAAGGCTATCACTGGAGCCAGAACCTTTGTGAACACTCTGGGGCCAGTAGATAAGCCAAAGCGCAATGCAGAGAACTGATAATGTAAATTTCCAGCCAAACGCAGGTACCTCCTGCAACTGGGCCTGATAGGAACATGAAGGTAAGCCTCTTTGAGATCCAGAGTAACCATCCAGTGATCTTTTCTCAACAGAGGTAAAAGTTGTTGTAAAGTCAGCATCTTGAACTTTGGAATGTCCAGGTAAGTGTTGAGGATAGATAAATCCAAAATTGGTCTCCACGTGTTCCCTTTCTTTGGAACTAGAAACAGGCGAGAATAAAATCCTAGGCCCACTTCTGACAGAGGAACTGGCTGTATAGCTCCTATTTGAAGAAGTAAAGAAATTTGTTTGTGAGCCTCTATCCTTTGCCGAGGAGGGACGTCTGGCATGCCTTTGAAAGGAGGCATGGTATGGAAATAGAACTTGTAACCTCGGTTTATAATGTCCAATACCCATTTGTCCTGGGTGACTAAATGCCAATTTTGCTTGAAAAGAGCCAACTTTCCTCCCAAAGGAGCTGCCAGGCAAGAAGAATCTGGCAGCTGAAAATGCAGGTCATTGGGCCTGTTTACGAAAGGACTGGCCCCTGCCCTCACCAGCAGATTGAGCAGGCGAACTCCATTGTCTCGGCCTGAAGGTACTCTGAGCTCTGCCCCTACCACGCCTAGATCTACCCCTAGACTGAGAAACAGAAGAAGGGTACGTCCACCCCTTAGTAGGCCAATTTCTACTAAACTTTGGAGGTTGTACCTGCAAAAATCTTTAACAGTCTGCATAGACTTAGCCTTGTCTTCCATTTTCTTTAAGACTGACTCCACAGGAGGACCAAACAAAACTTCAGACTGTAAAGGGCATCCAGAATTCTAGACTTAACATGCTCAGACAAATTCTGATCCTTAAGCCAGGCGTGCCTACGAATAACTGAACCAGTGGCAGCCACCCTAGAAGAAGCCTGTAAAGCATCAAAACCATATTGCAAAGAGTGCTTACCCACCTGTTCAGAAACATGCACTAAATCCTGCAATTCTTTACACTCTATGCCCTCTGCCAAAGCATCCACTTTAGATCTTAGCTGAGAAAGGAGGAAATTCTGATACTTCAACATATGAAACTGGCAGTTCAAAGCTCTCATTGCTAAAGTAGAAGAGGTATACACCTTCTTACCCCATCTATCCAAAGCTCTAGCTTCCTTATCCAGAGGAACCGGATTCTTAACAACAGAGGCTCTAACCCCCTTAGGTCCCTGACTAATAGTTTCTGGGTCCGCCCTAGGACTCTTATACAGATATTTATGAGCCTCAGGCACCCTGTAATACCTGTCTGGTTTAACTGGGGCAGGAGGCACAGAATCTGGATTAAGGGAAGCTTCCGAGAAAACATCTGAAACAACATCCAAAACTGGAGGTATAGCTAAGGGTCTATGCTGTGGTAAAAACAAGAACTCCCTAAGTCTCTTCCGTGAATCAGAGTAATCCTGTCCTTCCCACTTAAAATGCTCCCTCATGGAATGCAGAGTTTCTGAAAATGAAAAATCCTCTGGAGGAGAAGCAGAAGGAGTGGAATCCTCTGCATCAGAATCAGAATAAGGAGGGAAATCTTGAATGTCTTCAGCAGAAGACTCTGAATCATCTGAGGCCTGCTCCAAACTTTCCAACTCTGGCTCCATCCTGGGCCTCTTATCAGGAGGGCATAGAACCTCTAATTAAAGTAATCAAATCCTCTGCCATTTTAAGCATGTGCTTTTTAGGCACAGACCCTGAAGAACCAGAACTGACACCAGAGGAAGGCAAAACAGACCTGCCCTTAGAAGGAGCCTTAGAAACAGCAACAGAAGGCCTAACCACCTTAGGCATAGAAGGGAGAATAGTAACCTGAGAGGCCCCTCCAGCCTGACCTGCCTCCTGAGAGGCCACATCTTGTAAAATCAAAGTTTCCCCCGGGACTCAACAGAAACTTCAGCCGGATCCACCTGTTCAGCTGTAGCTTCTAAAGATCCGGCGTCCGTAACGGACAAATCATCCTGCCTAGGCTTTAAAGATTTGTCTTTGCGCTTCTTAGTAGAAGCAGGCGTCGGAACATCTGATGGCATATTATAATTACACCTCTTGCCAAAGACTAACCTAGCGCAATCTAACCTCCGTTTTATAGTGCGCTTATTAAACCTAGCACAAAACCGACACCCGACTACGTCGTGCTCCGGTCCCAAACAAGGAATACAAAGCGAGTGGTAATCCCTATGCGGTATCTGTTTCCCACAAGAAATACAATTATTCACTTTTTCTGACATCCGGTAAGTAACTGAGGCAAGGAAAAACAAAAATATTCCCCAACGGGGTACTTAGCCCAACTTTGGTATCGGTCTGAAACTCCGAAAACGAAAAATTTCAGAACGCCGAACGGCACTTGCAACGCTGCTTCTGCATCGGACCATGTGGCAAAAAAGACTGAGGATATGACGTCGGTCATGCGCCTTTATACCCTGACGCTCTGATGTCAGATCTAGGTGCCCATGACCGACGTCAGCCTAATACTTTGGTATTCGGGCCGACCGAGGACAGCGGACTACCCATAAGTAAGGACTGCAGCAATGTGAGATGAAGAACATTACAGATATTAATATTTATTTATTTCTTGACATTTGTTTACTGGGAAAGCCCACAGGGCCAGAGATCAGCCCATTTTCAGTTGGGGGACGGGGGACTCCAAGGGTTACAATTAAATTAACAATAACATAACATCTGAAAAGTTTCAGACAACTACAAAAGTTTCAAATAATTTGAAAAGAAAAACAATAACTCAAGTTACATGAGAACTAAATAAATGAATCAGGATCCCAAAGTTTTTAAAAGCAGTAATCAGTTCCATGGTCTGAGACATTAACTGGCATGATTTACAGTCAAGTGCAAAAAAGATGCAGCAGTTACCCAAGGAAATCACCGTGCAGTGGTATCATAAGTCAGTTACAGTCAAGTTCAGAAGAACTAGAGTAGTTATGTAAAAGATAGAAAGCTGGTTAGAAGATTGTGTAAGGGCTTAAAAACAGAGAATGTGAACTGAGTTAGTAGTGTATATAGTGGATTACCAAGAGAAACAGTACAATGAGTAGGAGCAACATTAGTTGTGAAAGGTAGAGAAATTAGGTGATAGAAGGGGCATATGAACAACTGCATAACCAACTGGTGAGAAGATGATTGTACAGGCAGTTTTAAAGTTAGATGGGCTTTGTTCAAGGCGGACAGATGAAGGTAGGTTATTCCATATTCTGGCAATGATCCAGGCAGTTTGTCTGCAGGTAATGTGGGTATGTGAGTTTGGAGTAAGAGTTAGTGTTCTGATCGTAGAGGCCTGGGAGAGTTGTAATGGATAAGTAGGGAGCCAAGGGCAGGGCAGTCCTGAGGTTTGTGAATAAGTTTGTGAGCAGCAGTGAGCTGAAGGAGTAATAGGAAATGAGGGAATTCTAGCCACTGGAGTTTCCTTAGGGCGATGCAATGATGGATGGAATGGTGACTACTTGAGGCAAATTTGGCAATTTTGTGTTAGCAAGATTCTAGTTTTATTTTTATGGAAGACTGCAGGTCTATTAGTAAGGGAGTGCCATAGGTTAAAGAGGGTAGCAGGTAAGAGAGTGCTAAAGCTTGTTTAGTTGTGAGGAGAGGAACATGTTATGCCTGTGTAATAGCCCTAGTTTTTTTGTGTGTTTTATTGATATTATTTTGCCTGTGGAGATTGAACTTAAGGTTTTCATCAATAACAACTCCTAACAATTTGGTACTGATTACTGGCTCAATTTTAGTTGAGTTAAGAGAAAGTATGTTAAAGTCTGTTTTGTTGATAGGTGAATTTATTTTGGGGATAAAGAGCATGAGTTTGTTTTTTTGGGACTTAGGGAGAGGTGGTTATCCGCAGTGGTGCAGCGGTAGAGTTGTTGCCTCCCAGCAAGAGGTTCTCCCGTTCGATTCTCGGCTGGAGTGCGGAGAGTGCCTTCTGTGTGGAGTCTGCATGTCCTCCCTGCAGTTGGGTGGGCGTTCGAAAGACATGCATAAATGGGCGTGCCTTCATTGAAGGTTGGACGTCGAGCTGGCACCTCAGCGTTCGTGAAAATCTACTGCCAATCATTAGCGGACCGGAGTTCCACTGTGGTGACCCCTAACTGGGAAAAGCCGAAAGACAAACAACAAACAAACAGGGAGAGGTGGTTTGTGTGGAGCCAGTATTCCACAGTTGTGAAAGCAGCTTGGATGTTTTGCTGTAGTAAGTCAGTTTTGGGGGAGTAGCAGACTACGGTAGAGTCATCTGCATACTGGACTAGTGAACCATTAGGGACAGCATGATGGAGATTGTTTATGAATATGTTAAACAGAAGAGGGCCTAAAACTGAGTCTTGTGGAACACCTGTTGGGTTATGAATGAAGGCGGAAATAGATGTTTGCCATTTAACAGCATGTTCTCTGTTGGAGAGAGAGCTTTTGAACCAGTTAATTGACTGGGAGGACAATCCTAAAGAGGAGAGTTGGGAGAGGAGGACAGAGTGAGAGATGGTGTTGAAAGCTTTTGATAAAGCCAGGAAGAGAGCTGACATGGTTTGGCATGAGTCTCGGGCTTTGTTGAGTATGTCTAAAAAGGAGTTTAGAGCGGCGGATGTGTTGTGACCAGGCGGAATCCATGCTGGGTAGGGGAAAGGATTTTGTCATTTAGAAGGTAATGGATAAGTTGTTTTTGGACACATTTTTCTAGGATTTTGGATATAGGAGAAAGTATAGCAATGGGGCAAAAGTTGGAGATATCGGCGGATGGGCCGTCTTTACGAAGGGGCAGGATGATTGCTTTTTCTAGAGGTAGGGGGCGTATGATTCTTGGATGGACCTGTTGATAAGGATGCTAATTGGGTAGGCTGCTGCATCAGCAGTGATCTTAAGAAATTTGGCAGGAATTCGTCAGCTGAATTAGCGCAGGGTTTTAGATTATGGAGGAGTTTTTTGATATAGGAAGTGGAGATAGTGAAGAGTTTAAATTCTAGATGGGGGGGTTGATGTTTATGGCTTTGAGTGGGGATGTTAGAGATAGGGCAGTTGTGATGTGGGGGTGAAGGGGATGTGGAGTTACAGGTATTTTGGAGGGTTGACGAAATGAAGCAGTGATGTTAGCTACGGTATCAATGAAGTAGAGTTAAAAGTGGCTGCAATTTGTTCAGGTGGCATGCTGAGGTACAAATACAAATGCTGATTATAACAATGTAGGTTGGAGTGGAGATTAACAATAGGTTACATTATCCGGTATGATTATAGCAGTACAGATTACCATATTTTAGCAGGGAAGATTACAATATTTACATTACTTATAATATTTTCAAATCAGGGCATTTCTGCATTATATACGGTATTTATACATTACAATTGTGGCTAGTGGGGTGTAAAACTAGACTGTTACACAATGTCACGAAAGCAAGAGCAGATGGCATCCTTCTGAATGTGAGTCACTAATAAAGTTTTGAATGCTGTCTGTTGGCCTCAACTCACATGGTAATTTCTTCTATATGACAGCAACTAGTGTGGAGAAATCTTTCTTTCTTTTATGGTTGTCTTGAAAGGGGGTCTGATCATTTGGAGCCTTTCTTCATCAGTACCTCTTAATGAGTTTTTCCCTGATTAGTAATATTCTTTTCGGGGGGGGGGGGGCACTGTTTATTTAAAGAGAAGTGTGATATTAAGGAGGATAGCTCTGAGTGATATTGGGAATCAACTGATAGCCCTTTAATACATCCCAGTGATGTTTTCTAGCATCTGATAAGGTAACAAATATGTAAATCCCATTTTCAATAATTTGGAGCTATTTGAGTGA
The DNA here is from genome assembly GCF_019279795.1 of Protopterus annectens. Lineage (NCBI taxonomy): Eukaryota > Metazoa > Chordata > Ceratodontiformes > Protopteridae > Protopterus > Protopterus annectens. Next base: position 96,962,617 of record NC_056731.1, on the reverse strand, counting down.
TAGCATATTATGGGAAGATTGCATTTATAGCCAAAAAAAAACACTGACCTGCACAGGCATACAAAAAAAAAAACTGATTTAGACAACACATCCATGGATGCCCTTGGTATAATTCCGTTGTACATTTTCTAATTTACTCATGCTTGTTTTCTTATAAGGCTTCCATATTGTTATTCCACACTCAAGTTTGTGTTTAATGTAACTAACAATGACTTCATCATTTCTGATTTCCTAGACTTTATAAATCTTTTTGTACCACCTAGAGTTCTATAACTATCATTAACCAACTGGTTGATATGATTAGAAAAACTCAAAAGCTGGATCTATCCGTAAACCCAGGTCCTTAAATGAATCTATAGTTTTAATCACTGTGTACTGTATTAAATATTCACTTATCAATTTACGCCTCCTAGGTGTCATATGCTTTATTTTTGACGTATTTATCAGCATATTATTCTCCTGTATCCAAATGGTCAATTTAGTCAAGCTACTTTGCAGACATGCCATACCTGTAACACATATTATCAGTTTACCCAATTTCAAGTCATCTGCATACAAACTGTAGAAAACACTCAGATGAAAGATAGGTCTGAAAGATACAATCTAAACAAGTGTGGCCACAGGTCAGAGCCCTGTGAGACATCCTGACTGTAACCAAGAATTTCAGCTGTCCAATTGCTATATGATACTTGCCATGTCCTACTTGTAAGCCATACATCTATCCATCTTACCAAGAGTACATCAATACCTAGTTGTTATAATTTATTGATCAGTGTTTTGTCTATGACCGTATCAAATTCTGAAGTTAAATCTATATAAATTACATTATAGCACAATTTTCATTCACAGCTGTTATAGTGTTAGACAAAAAGAAGTTATGTTCTTACCATAATGTTCCGTGTGTGTTGGCCATCTCTACCTTTATTCTTACTGATGGGTCGGATTCAATGTGTCGGATCCATCTCGGGCTTTCAAATAGCTCGAAGTCTTCAGCATAGCTCATCGGCGTCTTCCCTACCCAGAATGCAGTTCCCTTACTTCCTCAGATCTTGTTTGCCCCCAGGTAGAAATTGCACTCTGCAATAATAATAGAAACTCTGAGGCTATAGACCCAGGAAACCATAGTCCACTTAGTCTTCCAGGAGGGGGATATGGGTAGGGTTGTGAGAATAAAAGCTGAGATGGACAACACACATGGAACGTTATGGTAAGAGCATAACTTCTTTATGTGTTGTTGTCAATCTTGCCTTTATTCTCACCGATGGGACTACATCCTAAGCAGAATAATTCCTGGGTGGCTCATGGAAGAATATTCCTCAGAACCATAGAACCAAAGGAAGCCCTACTCATGGAGGCCAAATCCACTTTTTAATGAGTGATAAAGGTATGCGGCTTAGCCCATGTTGCTGCAGCACAGATACTGTCCCCATGAAAGTCTTGCTTGAAAGGCTGCTGAAGTCGCAACTGATCTGGTGGAGTGTGCTTTGATAGGAAAGGGAAGAGATTTGCTTTTTGGGGAAGATATACAAAGGGCAAGCCATCTAGACAATGTAAATTTTGAAATTAGTAAATCTTTTCTAGTCTCAGAGAACGATACAAAAAGTTGATCCGATTTCCAAAATTGTAAAGTCCTGTGCAAGTAGAAATACAATTGTCTATGAACATCCAAAATATTGTAGAGAGTATTCACCTTTGTTTTGGTAATTAGGAAAGAAAACAGGTAACTCAATACTTTGGTTTAAGTTGCTTTCTGACATGACTTTGGGGAGAAAAGAAGGATTGGTACGGAAAGACACTCTAGCCTTATGAAAAATTAAATATGGGTGTTTGGAAGAAAGAGCTTGTAGTTCTGATACTCTTCTAGCTGAGGTGATAGCTACCACGAAAAGTGTTTTCCAAAAAAAAAAAAAAAAAAAGTTAAATTGCATGTCGCTGAAGGTTCAAATGGGAAACTAATATTTGTTAAAATGAAGTTGAGATCCCAGGGTGGAGTAGGATTCTTATATGGAGGTCTGATCATTGCTGATCCCTTTAAAAAAAGCTCTGCAGAGTCTATGACACATAAGAGAGGAACCATTTTCTCCAACATGTTGGATTGAAATTGCAGCTAATTGGACTTTAATAGCAGATGCAGCCGCATCTTCATGAAAAAATTTTGCTAGAAATTCCAGTATAGAATGAATGGGCACAGAAAGAGGATCTACCTGGTTATCAGTTGCCCAGATAAATCTATTCCATTTAATCTTGTATATCTTACGAGTGGAAGTTTTATGGGAAGAAAGCACAATATGTTTTACTAGAGATGATAGATGGGGAAACCTGGCAATCAAGGGAACTGGAGCAGCCAAGCTGTCAGCTTGAAGTTGTGAAGGCTGGGATATGCCATTCCCGACAGATACATCAGTAAATCTGGAACTGGGTCCAGAATCCATGGTCTGTCCCAGAGATGAGGCTGTAGAAAGGGAAATCAGATTTGACAAGGCCAATAGGGTGCAATGAGGATTATTGTGGTCTTCAACATGCTTGCTTTCTGTAATAGTTTGGGAATCAGAGGAATTTGAGGGAAAGCATATGAGTCCCGGACGCCAATCGTGAACAACTGTATCCCTTGGTGATTCCTCCTCTGGGGGGATTAGGGCAAAGTAGTTGCTGCATTTGGTGTTGAATGATGCAAAATGGTTGCAGCAAGGCTGGCCCCATTTCCGGAAAATTTCTTCTGCTACTATTTGACTGAGGGACCACTCGTGAGGCCATAATATGGCCCTGCTCAGTTTGTCTGGAATCATGTTGGATTTCCCTGGGATATATGTTGCAATTAGAAAGCGACTGGAGGGTGTTGCCTATTGCCAAGCCTTTAGAGCTTCTCGACAAAAGGGGTAAATTCTGGTTCTCCCCTGCTTGTTTACTAGACGACCGACATTTTGTCTGATTGAATTGCTATGGTTCCTAGAGGGAGAGAACCTTGGAGTGCCTGCAACACTAATAGCACTGCTCTCGTCTCTAAGACATTTATATGCAAGTGAGCCTCGTGTTCTTGCCAGGTTCCTTGGACAGTCTTTCCCAGATAATGTCCCCCCACCATATCTGGGAAGCATCCGTAGTCACAGTGGCTTGAGGCTGAGGGAAAGTAAAGGGACGGCCCTGAGGCACTGACGGCGAGTGAATTTGCCACTCGAGATCCTTCTTGCAAGATCTGGTTATAAGAATCTTGTGAGGCATTGGAAGCTCTAGAATCGACCATTGTGTGGAAAGCAACCATTGCAGAATCCTCATGTGCAGACGTGCTAGAGGGATGAATACAATGGATGCTGCCATCTTTCCCAAAGTCTGTAGTAGTAGTTTCGCTGTGGCTCGCTTTTTTCTGATTAGTTGCCTGACAAGTAGGCAAATGTTGAGTACTCTGTCTTGTGGAAGTCTCAGTACAAGGTTGACTGTATTCATTTGTGCACCTATAAAGGTTAAATTTTGAGATGGCTCTAAGGAGGACTTGTCATAATTTATGGTAATCCCTAGTTTGGAGCAAAGCTGAGGTACATAATCCCTGGCTTGTAGCAGCAGAAGCCTGGTCCAGGCAGTTATGAGCCAGTTGTCCAAATATGGAAACACCAGGATTCACTGGCGTCTGAGGTGCGCCGCCACCACTGCCATACATTTGGTGAACACTCTGGGGGCTTTATTGAGACCAAAGGGCAGAGCTTGAAACTGGAAATGACTTGCTCCCAGCTGGAAGCGCAGGTACCTTCTGGATCATCTTTCCATCTTGAAGGTCTATAGAGCACATCCTGTTGTCTTTTCTCAGGAATGGAATTATAGACTGCAGTGTTACCACCTGGAACTTGGTTTTCTTCACCGATTTGTTCAGTTTGCTGAGATCCAATATTGGTCTTCAGTCTCCTGTTTTCTTTGCAACTAAAAATAATCTTGAGTATGTTCCGGATCCTCTTTGGTCTGCAGGGACTTCTTGGATGACTCTTTTCCTTAGCAACTTTTGAACTTCTAATGTTGCTTGTTCCTGTTGACTGGGTGGTATGTCTGGAACTGACCATTTTGCGGGAATGGAGAAGGAAAAGAGAATTATATAACCCCTGAATAGTATGTCTTGCACCCATTTGTCATTGGTGATGATTTGCCAGGTTTAAGGTGCAATGACAATCGACCCCCAACTACCTCCAGAGGTGAACAGTCGGGCACTCCTTCAGGAGCTCTGAAAGGGTCTACTAGAGAAAGATTCCCTAGAGCCCTGATTCTGCACACCCCCTCTGCTGCGAGACAGCATCTTCCATTATTGTTCCCCCTCTGGGGGAACTACCACCCTGTGTGTCCTGGTAAGACCACTGAGATTTCCTGAACCACATTTTCCAAACTACCCCTCTGACCTTTTGAATATGGTCTAGTGGGTGTGGAAAAACAAACTCCAATGGCAGACAGGGTCTTACCCTCTTGTTCACACCAAGTTAGCGGTTCTTTAACTTTTGGCCTGAAAATAGATGAGCCATCGAAGGGAGCATTAACAAAGGATGACTTAATGGTCTCTGTGAAATCGCAACGGTGCATCCAAGCCTGCCTTCTTATAGAGATGCCTGAACCTGCCGCCTTACTCACTCCATCTGCTGAATAAGAAATGAGTCTCATGGATGAGTTAACTGAACTGAGGGTAGCCAGCTGTGCATTGACCTTATCCGCTGCCGCATCAGTTACAATTTCTTGCAGAGAGTCTGATAACTCTTTCAATAGGTCTCTCTGTAATCTGGTGAAGTGAGTAAGATAATTCAGCGATCTCAATGTGAAAGCTGCTGAAGAAAAGACATACTTTCCCATGTCTATCCATAGTCCTAGAATCCTTATTAGGAGGATGGACAGCAGAACTAGTTTCGGAAAGTTCCTTCCTTGTGGCTGCTGCCACAACCACGGCATCCACTGCTACACCTTTTGTGAAGAAAGCTTGATCCTTGGGGGCTGTAGTGTACTTATATGGCCTCCTAGGAGTGGGCTCTATGGAGTATGGGATCTCCTATGCCTTTCGAGATATTAACTGGACAAGCTCGTCGAATGTCAAAATCACCTAGGATATTGAAGGGTGGGATCCAAAGTCCTTCATATATACTGACTCCTCAGTAGAAGGGGATGAGGACTGCCAATCGCCTCTCTGTCTGAGGATTTTTAGGATGTCTCCAAAGGAGACACCTTCAGGAGGTGATCGTGGAGACCCCTTCTCCTTCATCGAGATCAGTATCTGAAGTGACTGATTCCTGCAGGGAATCGAGATGTTTCTTCTTGCATGTCCTCTTCTGAGGGACTTCCTCAGTGGTGTATTCTGGAGAAGCCAAAATAAAAATAATGGCATCAAATATCCAGGCTTCAGGTAAAAAAACACTTTATTGTAAGAATAAAGTAAGCCCTTTCACAAACATATAGATCGCTTTGTCAGACTAACAATGCAACATCACTCCACAATTTAAAGCACTTAGTATCCAATCAGCAGCTCTACACAAACACACATAGCTAGTAAAAAGCACATTTATATAGTTTCAAAATTATTAGAAATTTATGAGTAAATAAAAACATGGTAAATTCATAGTGACATTTCAGTGTTTCAAAGAAAGTTCCTTAAGAAAAGGTTTCAAGGAGGTGGCCCCTTGAGACCTGGTGGTTTATCTGCTTGTAAACACAAAGAAAATCAATGTGGTAAGCTGTGTTCAATAATAAAAAACATTTCATGAATCAGTTATATATTAAAAAACAATCAATCATGTGACACAGCCAGCCAATAAAAACATTTTAATAAACAATTATAGAATCCCAACTCAATGTAATTTATGTTGCTTTTTACTTAAAACAGGCTTCAAACTTACTATGCTATTAATTCCTGGGTAAACATCTGCTTGTAATCTTGTTATCCAACAATACTCTATATTCTCCAGTATGTTATTAATGTCACCCCTTCTCATGTTCTTCTTTATTGTCTTTATTACTCTAAATTTAAAAGTATGGTTATTAGTATTATTATTTATATGTTTTGCCAATGCATTGGTGGATACATCCCTTCTAATTTCTGATTTGTGTTCTGTAATACGGTCCTTTAGTTTTCTACTGCTTTTACCTACATAAAATGAGAGACATTTAGTGCAAGTGGCTAAATAAACTATATAAGTTGTATTGCAGTTAGCATAGCAATCAAACTTATAGTTATATCTAGTGACTGGATGGATAAATTTAGTATCCGATATCACAGCTTCACAACAACTATAATTACGACAGGGAATTGTACCTTTCCTATTAGTTGTAATACTGCTATTATTCTCACTGGGTCCAAAATCTTTATAGCATAATTTCTGCTTGAGGCATCTTTCATTTTTATATGCAAAATATGGTCTTTCAGTTAGAATATTTTTAAGCTCAAGCATTGACAATAGTATATTCCAATTCTTTCATACTATGTTTTCTATTCACTCTAGATCTAGTATTATAAGTTGTGACATATTTAAGTCTTCGGTTCCTAGTATTACTATATGTCACTACTTGCCTTCTATCACTAAAAAACAGAGCTGTTATATCTTCCATAACATTCTGTATTGAGGTGTTCATATTTCCCATATCATAGCCCCTATCTAAAAATTCTTGTTTAATCTCTTCCATTTGTTCAAGACAATTGTCCACATCAGTATTCAACCTGCTAGCCCTACAAACCTGACTTTTCACAATTCCTTTAAATGTGTGGGGGGCATGCATACTACATCTATGCATATACCTATTGGCATGGACCGATTTCCTATGCACAGATGTTTGAAGCTTTCCATCAACTATGTACAAATTAATATCTAAAAATACAGTACTAATATCTGAGACATTCAATTTGAAGCGTAAAAAATCAGTGGTTGCTTCCAAGCATTCAACAAAACTTGTTAAACTTTCTAAAGTACCTTTCCATAAAAGAAAACAGTCATCAACAAATCTCTTATAAAATATTAAATGTGAATCATAAAATTAATCTCCTTTGTAAACATATCTAGTTTCCCATTGATTTAATACAAGGTTAGCATAAACATTGTCCATTGGAGTACCCATGGCCACCCCGGACATCTGCAAGTAGGGTTTATCATTAAACAAAAAGATATTATTTGAAAGAATAATATCTATTATTTCACAAATCGTAGCTATTTTCTTAGCCATCATATCCCTATTACTATTCAAGAAATCACGAATATTTTCTAACCCATAATCATTCAGTATAACTGTGAATAACAAATTTATGTCCAATGTTGCCACAATAAATTTCTCATCCTTATTATTTTCAGTCCAGTTAAATAGTTGTTTCAAAAAATCACCTGAATCTTTTATTACACTCTTAAATCTATCCATATATTTCCTTAAAAGGTCTTGTACATATATTGGTAAGGGCTCCGTAATCCATCTCCTTCCTGACACTACTGGTCTCACTGGGGGATCTATTAAGGATTTAGGTATCTTTGGCAGCCCAAAAATAATAGGCAACTTAGGACATGAAACAGTTGCTGTTGTGTCTTTCGGCTTTTCCCAGTTAGGGGTCGCCACAGTGGAACTCCGGTCCGCTAATGATTGGTAGTTGATTTTTACGTGCCAAGTTACCAGCCCTGACGCACAACCTTCAACGAAGGTACGCCCATTCACACGTCTCCACGCAGAAGACGCTCTAGCTGAGAATCGAACCGGACAGCGTCTTACTGCGAGGCAACAATGCTACCGCAGCACCACCACTGCGTTTAGGACATGAAACAGTAAAGTATGTAAATTCTTCCAGGGATATGTCACCCTGTAATTGCAAATTGTAAATGAACATATTCACACTAGAAATACATTTTTTGTTTCATTAAAATCTATAATCTTAAAAGTACTTTCATCATTCAAAATTGTTCCATTAAACTCACATAATGACTTTTATCAAATAGCACAATTGTCCCACCCTTGTCAGCTATATCTTTAAGCTTTATCTGCTTGTAGCATCAAAATCCATCTTTGTTCAACAGCCTCAGTAATATTCCTAACATCGCCATGCCTAATATTAGTAAGAATGATCTCTATAGCCATGAATTTAAAATTATGGTCAGTACCAAAGCGTAGCACATGTTGTGCTAGTACATTATTTTCCTTACAATTCCTTATGTCCCTGTAATGTTCTAATATTCTGTCTTTAGATGGACAATTAGTCTTTCCAATGTAAAAAGCGTGGCATATAGTACAAAAACAAAAATATAATAAATTAGTGGTTCTACAGTCTGCATAGAATCTAGGTTCTATTTTTAAAGCCACTGGTGGGATGCCTATAAAGAGCCCCATTATAAATATATTTACATGCTGAGCAAGTTCTATATATATATGTACCTTGTTTATTAGGTAATCTATGCTTTGTATACATGTGTCCATGTTGGCAGAAATGTCTCTTCAATGATTTATTCTTAAAAGTAAAATGGGGAACCACACCCATGATACCTTTCAATTCTTCTATAATGTTTAAAATATTCAGGTTCTTCTTAACTATGTTACAAAAGGGAACAATATTGCTAGAAAAAGACACAGGGAACCTTACATGTCGAGTTTTCTGCAGAATCTGTTTCACTGTGGAATCAGTGACAACCACCCCCTCATTGAAATAAGGTTTACATTTATTTTCTCTTTCAGCTCATGCTGCTTCTATACAAAAGTCAACTTCATGTTCCTTATAACTTCTCTGTAGAAAGTCACATTTTAGTTCATTCAGGGCTGTCTGTAATTGATGGTTATCGTTATGTAAACGTATAACTCGATAACATTGTCCTTTCAAAACATTACGTGGGACATGCCTAGGATGCATACTTTCCCTGTATAACAAATTGTTTTTACGGACTGGTTTTCTATATAAACTTGTGTTAATTTTACTTAAATTGGCCTTATTGATCGTCACATCCAAAAAATCAATACAGTTAGAAGAATATTTATAGGTGAATCTTAGGAAATTAGTAGAATTCCCCAGAAACGTTATAAAACTTTCCAGTCTATCAATAGTGCCACTCCATATTCTAGAGAAGTTTCGGAAGGGGAGGGGGAGTCCCCTGGGGAATAACCTGAGGCCTTGAATCCCTGCGATCCTGTGGATGAGGGTAAAGAGAAAAAGACACCTGTGCTGTAGAGGGAGGAAGCTCCGATGGAGAATGTGCCTGAAACTGAGGGGCAGTCATTACCTCCTCATAACCTTGAAAACAGACCGCCCCTGCTCAGAGGAACTCCCCGGACCTGACAACGATATCAGGTCTGAGAGAGCTCTCTGAGCTGGAGATGGAAGCTCCAAGGAAGAGGTATGAGCTGAACCCATCTGAGCAGAGGCCTCAAGAGATGGCGTCAGATCCGAAATTGCCCGAATCTGCTCCGTGGACCCAGATGGTGATCGTCGGCTCCCAGAGGTTTCCTGCTCGGACTGGGTGGAAACACACAAGGTGGACATTGGGTCTGAAGATCCAATATGTGGTCTTGGATCTGATACAGACACTAGCCAGATATCAGCGTCTTCCAGCTCCGAGACGGAGGGACAGCTCTGAGGAGGAGTAGGTGCCATTGGGGTAACGCGAGTCTGATCCGAATCCTTTGGGTTCAGATCCAAAAGAAGCTTGGCCAAGGCAGGTGTCTTGAGAAGCCTTTGCACCACTCTGTCCACATCTTCATCTGAGAGGCTCCTGGTAGACCTTGTGGACAGCGTTGGGGGTCTGGATCTAGCAAGAAAGGGTGATGGAAACAGAGCTGTAATCAGCTCCAAGGATGGAGATCAGCTCTGATAATGAAAATCAGAAGTCAGTGGGGACTTCGGGGTTGACTCTGTGGATGACTTTGGATCCAAAGGTTTGGATTGATTCAAGGCTCTGTAGTGGTTGGCTGCTCCATAGCAGCTGTCGGAGCAGACAACTTTGGTTGCTTGGCTCTTGGCTCCAATGAGGTTTTCGGAGCTGGAGATGACAGTTTCCCTGACCTCTCCGATTTGTCAGATTTAGGAGAGGAGGGATCTGACGAGATAGACTCAGAGAAGTGTTTTTAATCAACCCTTTCAGTATCAACTTATTTTTACATTCTAATGATGCCCTTGAATTAAAGGGTGACAAATAGCACACAAAGCTTGCAAATGAAGAGGTCCCAAACAGTAAATGCACAGTGTGCGCGAATAATTGAGAGGCATCTTCTTGATGCATTTCTCACATTTTTAAATCCCAAAGGCTTACCTTCCTTTTGCGACATGATAGAAGGTAGTCTACAGAACAGCACTAAAATAGAAAGAGCAAATCCAATACCAGGAAATCCTACTATTTAAGCTATCCGAACTAAACAACAATAAAGTTAGAAAGAAGGGAGCCCATTACAACAAATGGAAATCAATAAGTGAAAACTCAGTGCAATTATAATAAATCCCAAAAGAAGGGAAAGGGAAGACTTGTGAGTAAACTGGAAGTGAAACAGCACTTCTACTGTCAGAAAATGGGACCAATAAAGGCAAGAACTTGCAAAAGATTACAACTAAATGTTAACTATAGAAATATAAGAGAAATACAGTTAAAGACAAAAGATTGTAATAAACGTAGCCCCAATTTTGCATGAAGAACTTTCTTGCAGTGTGGCAAATGAGATCTGGGGTAGTAAGGGAATTGTACTGTGGATTGGGAAGAGGCCTATGGGCTATATGAAGACTTTGAGCTATTGGAAAGGCCAAGATGGATGCGATACATCAGTGAGAATAAAGGTGAGATTGTCAACAACACATCATGTTACACGTGGTAATAGATCTATTTTCAGTTCTGACAATAACTTATCCAATATTACCTTCTTCATTATTTTTCCACAACATGAAAGTAGACTTAAGGGTCTAGATGACTCTGGGTTTGCCCTCCTCCCCTTTCCACTAAAGGCAGGTTTAGTAAGTGCATCTCTCCAATCTTGAGGACTCTCTCCATATTTATATGGCCTAGTAAATAGATATGGTAATGGTAATGCAAGTTCTTGCTGAAGTGCTCGTGGATCATTATTACTAATTCCATCTCTCCCTGTGCTTTGTTTGGATCCAGTTTGCATAGCCCTTTTTTAACATAATCTAATTTGGTTTCAGTATCTGAGGTTACTTTATTGATTAAGTAAAACATCGAATAAAGTAAAAAAAAAAAAAACAAATAAAAAAAAAAACTAAATGGCGTAGGCAGGGGGCAAGGCCCCCTGCACCCCCCACTACTTAAATATACCAACTCTGAGACCACACTACATTGAGGTAAACGGAAATCTCCCCTTACGGAGATTTCTGTTTACTTGCATGATGTTCTTCACTTTCGATATTGTCATGCCGACAATATCAGACTCGATATTGTCAGCTTACAACAACGTGAAGTAGACCCGAGGGGTAGCCCAAGTTGCTGCTGCACAAATACCGTCAACTGGGACTCTGGCTTGAAAAGCAGCAGATGTGGATATGGATCTGGTAGAATGAGCCTTAATTTTAAATGGGAGCTCCTTGCCATTGGAAGAGATGAGAGGGAGAGAAGGTTGGATGATGTGCGGATAGTGAATCATTAAGTGCAGTGGATTAGCAAGGAGGAAATAAGGATAGCTATGAAGAGGATGAAGAACGGAAAGGCTGTTGGTCCAGATGACATACCTATGGAAGCATGGAGGTGTTTAGGTGAAATGGCAGTGGAGTTTTTAACTAGATTGTTTAATGAAATCTTGGAAAGTGAGAGGATGCCTGAGGAATGGAGAAAAAGTGTTTTGGTACCGATTTTTAAGAATAAGGGTGATGTGCAGAGCTGTAGTAACTACAGAGGGATTAAATTGATCAGTCACAGCATGAAGTTATGGGAAAGAGTAGTGGAAGCTAGGTTAAGAAGGGAGGTGATGATTAGTGATCAGCAGTTTGGCTTCATGCCAGGAAAGAGCACTACAGATGCGATGTTTGTTTGAGAGTGTTGATGGAGAAGGACAGAGAATGTCAGAAGGAGTTGTATTGTGTCTTTGTGGATTTAGAGAAAGCATATGACAGGGTGCCTAGAGAGGAGTTGTGGTATTGTATGACAAAGTCGGGAGTGTCAGAGAAGTATGTAAGAGTGGTACAGGATATGTACGAGGGTAGTGTGACAGCAATGAGGTCTGCGGTGGGAGTGACGGATGCATTTAAGGTGGAGGTGGGATTACATCAAGGTTCAGCTCTGAGCCCTTTCTTATTTGTAATGGGTTGGACAGGCTGACAGACGAGATCAGACAGGAGTCTCCGTGGACTATGATGTTTGCAGATGACATTGTGATCTGTAGTGAGAGTAGAGAACAGGTGGAGGAGACCCTGGAGAGGTGGAGATGTGCTCTAGAGAGAACAGGAATGAAGGTCAGCAGGACTAAGACAGAATATATGTGTGTGAATGAGAGGGAGGATAGAGGAATGGTGAGGATGCAGGGAGTAGAGGTGGCGAAGGTGGGTGAGTTTAAATACTTGGGATCAACAGTTCAGAGTAATGGTGAGTGTGGAAGAAAGGTGAAAAAGAGAGTACAGGCAGGATGGAGTGGGTGGAGAAGAGTGTCAGGAGTGATTTGTGACAGACGAGTACCAGTAAGAGTGAAAGGGAAGGTCTACAAGAGGGTAGTGAGACCAGCTATGTTATATGGGTTGGAGACCGTGGCATTGACAAAAAGGCAGGAGTCAGAGGTTGACATGGCAGAGTTGAAGATGTTAAGATTTGCACTGGGTGTGACGAGGATGGACAGGATTAGGAATAAGTATATTAGAGGGTCAGCCCAGGTTGGAAGGTTTGGAGACAAAGCCAGAGAGGCAAGATTACGTTGGTTTGGACACGTGCTGAGGAGGGATGCAGAGTATATTGGGAAAAAGATGCTAAGGATGAAGCTACCAGGTAACAGGAAAAGAGGAAGGCCTAAGACAAGGTTTATGGATGTGGTGAGAGAGGACATGCAGGTGGTTGGTGTGACAGAGCAAGATGCAGAGTACAGGAAGAAATAGAAACAGCTGATCTGCTGTGGCGACCTCTGACGGGAGCAGCTGAAATAAGAAGTTTGAAATCCAATTTGATAAATTTATCTTAGAGACTGGCATACCTTTTCTTGTCTCAGAAAAAGATACGAACAATTGGTCTGATTTCATAAGCTCCTTGGTTCTATGTAGATAGAACCTTAACTGTCTGTGAACATCAAGTTGATGAAACTTATATTCTGCAATGTTTGAATGATTAGGAAAAAAGACTGGCAGTTCGATAGTTTGATTCAAATTAGTCTGACAGCAAACCTTGGGGATGAAGGATGGATTTGTACGAAGGGAAACTCTGTCTCTATGAAAAATCAAGTAAGGAAGTTTGACTGACAGTGCTTGTAACTCTGACACTCTCCTGGCGGAAGTAACAGTTACTAGAAAAATGGTCTTCCATGAAAGGAACTTCAATTTACAAGAATGTGCAGGTTCAAAAGGCGGGGAAATAAGTTTGGACAGAATGAAATTTAAATCCCAAGGAGATATAGGTTCCTGAAAAGAAGGTCTTAGCAAGGTAGTGCCTTTAATGAAAGATTTACATAATCTGTGAGCCATAAGATTAGGCTCAATTTGTCTCAAATGAAAACTGGAGATTGCTGCCAATTGAACTTTGATTGTAGCAGCAGCTGATCCCTGATGAAAAAGTTCGGTTAAGAATTCTAACACCAAGGGAATGGAGGCTGTGTAATCTTTTCTTTGGCCCAGATAGAAAATCTTTTTCATTTGCTAACCTACAATTTTCTCGTAGAAAGTTTGTGGGAAGACGTGAGGATATGAGTAACTGCAGGTGAGAAATCATGAAGCCTGACTAGGGATGAAAGTGGAGCAGCCATGCTGTCAAGTTGAGGGTGTGGAGACAGGGATGGAACGTGCCTGACATATGTGTCAGAAGGTCTGGTACTGGGTCCAGAGTCCATGGATCATCTAGAAGGTGAGGCCCGAGAAAGAGGAACCAAATCTGATGAGGCCAGTAAGGAGTGATAAGAATCATTCTGCTTCCCAAGGTCTTTGCTTTCTGGATCACCTTCGAAATCAGCGGAAAGGGAGGGAATGCATAAAGAAGTCCCGGGGGCCAATTGTGAACAAGTGCATCTTTTGGTGTCTCCCCCGGGGGGGGGGGAGATAAGGGAGAAGTAGCTGCTGCATTTGGAGCTGATTGGACTGGCAAACAGTTCGCAGCAAGGCTGTCCACATTTGTGGAAAATCTGTCCCGTGACTTTCTGATTCAGAGACCACTTGTGAAGCATCAAGTTTGCCCTGCTGAGCTTGTTGGCCATCACACTGGTTGTCCCCGGGATAAAGCATTGGGAAGATATCGCCTACTGCCAAACACGAAGAGCCTCTTGACATAGGGGGTAGGATCTGGTTCCTCCTCGTTTGTTTATATACCATACCACTGACCTATTGTCTGACTGGATTGCTATCGTCCCCAGAGGAAGAAAGTTGTGAACTGCTTTTAATGCTAGTAGCACTGCTCTCATGTCTAGGACATTGGTATGCAAGTGAGCCTCATGATCTTGCCATGTGCCTTGGACAGTCCTGCCTAGATAATACCCCCCCACCCTATCTGGGAGGCATCCGTGGTCACTGTAGTAATGGGTTGGCGAGGAATGAAAGGTGTTCCTGTCATTAGTTGATTGGGCTGAATCCACCAACAAAGGTCCTTTTTGCAAGATTCTGTTATCAGAATAGGATGAGACAGAGGCAGTTGTTGAAGAGTCCACTGGGAAAGGAGTATCCATTGAAGGATTCTCATATGTAGTCTGGCTAGCACAACTAGAGTTATAGTAGAGGCCATGGTCCCTAAAAGATTCAGCACTTTCTTGGCTTTGACTCTTTGTTGAGGAAGTAGACTGTATATCTGTTGTCTTAGATTTCGTATTCTGTCGGCAGGAAGAAGAGCCATCATGGTGACTGCGTCTACTTCTGTGCCTATAAAAGTCACATATTGAGAGGGCGACAAGGCAGACTTTTCACAATTTATTGTAATCCCTAGCTGAGTGCAGAGTTGGATGGTTGAATCCCTGGCTTGTAGAAGTAGGTGCCTGGTGGTGGTCAGCAGCCAGTCGTCCAGGTACGAAAACACTTGGAATCCAAGACGTCTCAAGTGAGCTGTCACTACTGCCATGTGTTTGGTGAACACCCTGGGGGCTGTGGTGAGACCAAAGGGCACAGCACGAAATTGGTAATGACTGGCTCTCAGCTGGAAGCGTAAACAGCTCTTTGATGCTCTGTCCATTTTTATGTGGTAGTACGCATCTTGGAGGTCTATGGAGCACATCCAATTGTCTTTCCCTAACAGAGGGAGTAAAGACTTCAGTGTTATCATTTGGAACTTGGACTTCTTCGCTGATTCGTTTAATTTGCTCGGCTCCAAGACAGACACAAGAGGTGCTGGAACTGAAGGTTCCACAACAAGTGGCACCGATAGCTCTGGCTCCGAAGGACCAACATGGCTTGGAGGAGGAACAGCAACAGGGAGTATGGTCTTAAGATGGCACCAGAACCGATTGGGTCGGAGCCAGCAACAATTTTGGTAACGCCGAAGACTTCAAGAGTCTAAGCACTACTCTCTCTACATCCTCTTCAGATAGGCTTCATGGAGGATCTGAATGATAAGGTAGGTGACCTGGAGATGTTAGAGTTGGGGAGACCGGCAATAACTCAATAGACCAGCTCCGAGGTAAATTTTCAGTGGTTGGCTCCGAAAAACTTAGGGCCGAGATTGGAGTGTCGATATCAATAACCTCAACTGGCTCCGAAGGCAGTGGAGCTGAAGAGGTAGAAGGTTTGTCCAATTTCGATACTTTTTGAGGAGGTCCAGATAAAATAGTCAGTGTGGGAGTATGTCTCTTGGCCAACTTGACCTTCTCTTTCTTTGAAGGAGATCTGGAGTGTGAGGATGAAGAGCTGGCTAAATCCTCCTCAAAGGAAGGCTTAAGGAGACCTTTCAGGATCAGTTTGTTCTTCCTTTCTTGGAGAACTCAAGAACTGAAAGAGTGACAGAAAGAACATGTTTCCTGAAGATGTATGGCACAGAGACAGTAAACACGATTACTATGTCCATCAGTTATTGACATCTTTTGGGAGCATTTAAGACACTTTTTAAAACCTGAAGGTTTATGATCCTTAGACTCCTTAGACATGTTTACTCAAACAGAAACACTAGGGAAAGCAGAAAGGAGAGGACAAGATCCTCTAACTTAAACGGGCCTGGCCGTGCAAGAATCACTGCACACAAGGAAACACAACCTAGTGGAATGGGGTCTGATGGTCCTAGGGGGTGGTTTTCCATGCAAAGAGTAGCAAAATTGGATGCAGAGTGCTATCCATTTGGAAATGGTCTGTTTGGATATTGGTTTCCCCTGTGCCCCTGTTTTAAAGCTGACCAAGAGCTGGTCAGTTTTCCTGAATGTCTTTGTACGATCCAGATAACATCTGAGTTGCCTGTGCAAATCCAAAGAATGCAGTATCCTTTCCCCCTTGTTCTGAGGGTTAGGGAAGAAGGTGGGCAGGTGGATGGCCTGGTTGAGGGTAACATCCGAAACCACCTTTGGCATGAAGGAGGGGTTGATTCTCAGGGATACCCTGTCTACATGGAAGATAAATGGCTCAATGGCCATTAAGGCTTGAAGCTCTGACAGTCTCCTGGCTGAAGTGATAGCCAGGAGAAAGGCAGTCTTCCAAGAGAGGTACTTTAATTCTGAGGATGCTGCAGGCTCGAAGGAGGGCAGAGTAAGCTTTTCTAAAACATAGTTCAGGTCCCAGGCTGGGGTGGGCTGTCTTCTGGGAGGCCTGATACTAGAGGCTCCTCTAAGGAATTGTTTGATAACAGGGTGGGAGAACAATGGCTGTTCTGTATGAAAGTGTGCCAAGATGGC
This sequence comes from Protopterus annectens, assembly GCF_019279795.1. Lineage (NCBI taxonomy): Eukaryota > Metazoa > Chordata > Ceratodontiformes > Protopteridae > Protopterus > Protopterus annectens. The sequence goes on along the minus strand of NC_056731.1, from coordinate 96,945,724 downwards.
AGAGGCATGGATCTTTACGGAGGAGAAGGAGAAACCCTTATTAACAAGCTCAGCCAGATAATCTAGAATACAAGGAATGGAGGGGAGATGAATGTCTGCCCCCTTGGACTGGCTCCAGGAGCAGAATCTTTTCCATTTTCCAGCATAAGATTTTCTGGTGCTGGGCCTTCTGGCTTCTGTGATGATGTCAAGGACTTGCTTGCTTAGCATAGATTCCTTGTTGGTTATGGTAGAATAAGCCATGCTGAGAGCATGAGTGTCTGAAGGTCTGGGTGCAGCATTGCCCCCACCCCCCCCAGATAGCAGGTGCGGTATCAGAGGTAGCTGCCAGGGGGGCTGGAGAGATAGGCTGCGCAGCAGTGGGTACCAATGCTGTCTGGGCCAATCTGGGGCAATGGCTATTGCTTTTGGTTTTTCCTCCCTTATCTTGATTAACACTTTTGGAATGAGGAAGAGGTGGGAATGCATACACAAAGAGGGTATTCCAAGGGAAGGTCAGAGCTTTGACCTTCCATGCCAGGTGATGGTACTCCATGGTGCAGAATTTCTGTACTTTGTGATTTAAATGAGAGGCAAAGAGGTCCACCTTGGGGGGGGGGGGGGTTCCCCATGTGTGGGTAATTTGCAGAAAAATGTCTCTGTGAATTTGCAATTTGCCTGGGTCGAGCGATTCCTGCTTAAGTAGTCTAGGGTGTTGTTGATGCCCAGTAAGTATTGGTTTATAAGATGTAGTCCCATGGATGAGGCAGCTAGCCACATGTTCATGGCTAGTCTGCACAGGGGGTAAGACTGCATCCCTCCCTGTTTGTTGATGTACCACATGACTGTGTTGGTGTCTTTTTTTTATGAGAAGAACCCCTGGTTTGAGGTAGGGTTTGAAGGATGCCAGAGAGTTTTACACTGCTATCATTTCCTTTTGGTTGATGTGCAAAGGTAGTATTTGAGTGTCCCAGAGACCTTGGGCGCATCTGCCTTCTAGGAGGGGACCCCAATCTATGTCCGAAGCATCTGTAGTTATGATCTGGTTTGATGGACAGAGGGTAAATGGAAGTCCCTTGTTCAGAACACAGGCCTGGGCCCACCAGAAGAACTCTGATCTTATGCAAGGGATCACAGGTAGGGAGGTGTCCAGATGTTGAGTGTGTGTTGACACCATAGGTTCTTTAGGTACCACTGAATTTTCCTCATGTGCAGTCTGGCCAGAGGTACTAGGAGGATGCATGAGGCCATGTACCCTAGAGATTGCAGGAATTTACTAGCAGAAATCTGCATTTGGGAGGCCAGAGCAGTGAAGTATTTTGGTAGGAAACTTTGTTTTTTCTGGGGATAGAAAGGCCATTTGCTGTTTTGTGTCCAGTAAGGCTCCCAGAAATATGATTTTCCTGGTAGGTGTCTGTTTTGATTTCCTTTCATTGATAGTGAACCCCAAAGAGGTGAGTAGGGTTTTTACAAATGAGAGGTGCTGCAAGAGCAGTTCCTTGCAGTCTGCCTGGATGAGACAGTTGTCCAGGTAAGGGTAAATCTGTACATTGTTTTGCCTGCAAAAGGCAATGGCAGGATCTGGACATTTGGTGAATAACCTGGGAACAACAGATAAGCCAAATGGTGAAGCAGAGAATTGAAAGTGTAATGATCCTGCTCTGAAGCGCAGGAATTGTCTGCATAATTCCCTTATTGGGATGTGCAGGTAAGCATCTTTTAGGTCTAAGGTGACCATCCAAGCTTTGTTTGGAAGCACTGGCAGAAGCTGTTGTAAGGCAAGCATTTTAAATTTTGGGATTACCAGGAAAGTATTGAGAAAAGATAGGTCCAGGATGGGACGCCAAGTTCCCTCTTTCCTGGGAACAAGGAATAGTCTGGAAGAGAATTCTTTTGCAACTTGTTCTGGAGGCAAAGGTTCTACTACCCCCCTAGGGCTATTAGGTTTTTGCACTTGTTTTAGTGTTTCTGCCCACTGGTTTGGAGGTAGGTCTGGGTACCCTTTTGGAGGTAGTAGTTCTTGGAAATTGAATTTGTACCCGTGAGCAATGATTTTTAAGACCCACTGATCTTTTGTTATAAAGTTCCAATTTTCTCTGCAAGGAAATAGCCTTCCTCCTAGCTTTTGGTGTGGTGGAGGCAGGCAGAGATGGGAAAATTAGTCATTGAGAGTTTTTAGCATACAGGGTTGTTTTTTAACTCCCTGCTCTAGGGCTGGGGGGGGGGCACTGTTTAATTCTTTGCTGGCCCTGAGTTTGAGCCCTGGTGGGTCTGTCCCTATGGGTTTTGCCTTGTGCCTGCCTGTTTGGTGCAGGACCAGTGTTTAGAGGAAAAGTTTCTGCTGAACCTAGGAGGTTGTATTTGAAGGAAATCTTTAACAGTCTGCATCGATTTTGCTTTGTCTTCCATCATTTTAAGTACCTCTTCAGTTTTCTGTCCGAACAAGCGGTCTTTGTCAAGAGGTGAATCCATGATTTTGGCTTTGACATGATCAGGCAGAGGTTGTTCCTTCAACCATGCATGTCTTCTGATAAGAGATCCTCTCACTGCTGCCCTGCTAAAAGCTTCTTGGGTGTCAAATCCACAGTGCAAGGAGTGCTTTGCCACCTGAGATGAAGAGTGCAGTAATTCTGTTCTCTCTCTATTATTGGAAAATCAGGTAAAGCAGAAATTTTCTGTTTCAAAAGTTCCAAAGTGTGCTGTTGATATTTTAACATATGGAACTGACAGTTGAGAGCCCTTATAGTTAAAGTTGCAGAGGTATATACTTTTTTACCCCCTCTGTCTAGGGCCTTGGATTCTTTGTCTGCGGGAGTAGGATTCTTTGCAGAGGTAGCCTTAACACCCTTATGTCCCCAAGTAATCAGCTCTGGATCTGCTATAGGATTTCTGTAGAGGAATTTATGTGAGTCAGGTACCCTGTAGTACCTGTCAAGTTTTCTGGGGGCAGGTGGAAGGGTGTCAGGGTAAGGCTGGATTCTTGGGAAACATCATCTACCACCTCCAAGACGGGTGGGATGGCCAGAGGCCTATGCTTGGGGTAGGTCCAGAAACTCTCTTAGTCCTTTCTTGGACTGAGGGAAATCAGTTGATTCCCACTGAAGTGTTCCCTGAGGGTGTGGAGGGTTTCCCCAAAGGAAAAGTCCTCCAGAGGTGATGCAGAAGGAATAGATTCCTCTGCATCTGAGTCTTCATAGGCAGTCAAAGGATTTTCCTCTTCAAAAACAGAGTCCTCAGATCCCTCTGAGTCTAAATCCGACTGGATGTCTGGTGAAGGTTCCCTTCACCTTTTGGCTGGAGTGGCCTGATTACCCTGGATGAAAGTGATGAGATCCTCCGCCATTTTAAGTATTCTAGTTTGAGGAGGGGGAGGAGTAGTGAAATGGAGACTTTTTGCTGCTTTCTTAGGAGTGGGTCTAAGTCTGGCCTGAAGGTTATCCCTCGGTGCAATTGGTGTGTTAGTTGGAAGAGAGGGCGAAGGCCTTGAAGTGAAATCCAAAGTGCGAGCAGTATCCTCGAAAGCTGGTGCCTGCTTAGCGGCTCTGGACCCAACTGAGGGCAAGACATCCTAAGGCTCGTTAGACGATGCAGACATCTGTGGCATACAGGACTCCAAAAGGATCTCAGTAGAGGCCTGCGAAGTAATCGAGTTGGGCATCAGGGGGTGCAAAAGCACCTCACTAAATTCCGAAGAACTGACAACCCATTTAGCGGTGGTGTCGTCGGAAGGCTTGGCCTACTGGCTACAAACAGAGCTCTACGACAAACAGTTCTAGCGTTAAAGAGGGCACAGAACCGACAGCAGGGTACGTCATGATTTGGGCCTAAGCAAGTGATGCAGTAAGAATGGAAGTCTCGGTGTGGTATTTGCTGTCCACAGGCGAGACAGTTATTGACTTTTTTTCAGACATCGGTTAGTGCAAGAAAAAGGAAAGATCTCCAACGGAGTACTTAGCTTTAGACATTTTCAGCTGAAGTTCGAAATCTGGAAACAGCCGACCGGCACTGTTGCGAATATCTTCTGCTGTGGGCTCCACAGCAGGAAAGACTGAGGTAATGGCATCGCCTGCTCTCCTTTATAGCTTGGATGACCTGATGTCACCCAACACACTGCAGCAGCTGACACACAAAACTTTGACTCTGGTATTCGGACTGACTTGAGGGCCACCACAGCATGGATAACCCAATGGTGAAGACTGAAGCAGTGAGAAATGAAGAACAGCAATAATTTCTTTAGGAACACAATGTCTAGTATGTTCCATTCCCTGGTAGTTTTTTTTTTTTTTTTTACAAACTGAAGCAATTGTTGTTCCTGAACATGCACTGTGAATAATTTCATTAATATTGTTGAATTAATATTATTCCAGTCTGTTTCTGGTAAATTTAAGTCCCCAGCCACTATTATTCTTTCCTCTTATGTTTTATGCAAGAAATGTCTCATAACTAAAGGTCTCATAACCTCTATCATAACACCTCCACCTGACTTTTTTGTTAGAATGTCTGTTACAGTAAAAACATTTATACCCTGACAGAACAGATTTCCAGATAGTGTTCTTTAACCATTTTTCACAAAGAATAACATCAATCTTGTGGGATAGTAGCAAATTTTCCAATAAAAAACACTATTATTAATGCTCCTAGCAAATAACCATTAGACATGCATCAAATGTTATCTGTGAACTGCTAAATTTTCAACCTGACAAAATCCTGCCTTGTGTTTGTCAACAATTGCAAAATATCTGCTGCAAAACTGCTCTTCCCTGATCTTGACAAGTGCAAGCCATCCTGTCTGAACACGTGCTCAAAACTAAGCTTGGATCCTCTATACAGGGACATTTATTTCAAGCAGGTATTTACCAAAAAAATCTTTTCATTCACGGTGACATGACCCTCCTTTCTATATTTGATTTGTGAAAAATGCTTCCGAACACCTGTAAAAGCTAGACTATCTAACAGGGCTAAAATTTCCCTGCTAACAGTCACAGTACTTGGGAATGAGATCATTTGTACTGACATGAATAAAAACAGATCTGTACTTCCTTACATTAAGATGTTCTAAGGCCTGCCTCACAACCTCTATTTTTGCTCCTGGAAGCACACCACCACTTGATAAAACGGTTGCTAGTCTGAATTCTTTGGCGACAATCACCTATCCTGGATAGTCCTAGGGGATGGACTGGAGTGAGATACCCCTAGATAGCATTTGGTGAGCATAGTCTTTTCAGACATATCCATCCTTTCAGAGTACGGGATACTTTCCTTTTGTGTCCATCAAAATTTAAATCCAAACAAAAGAGGTATACAAGGTTATGCATTAAGTATCAGGAAGTAGCTACTGAGCCCTGCTACTGTGACTACTGGTGGGTTTGTAACTAACCAGCAGTTCTTCTTTATATCACTTTGGTCTCTACCACAGAAAAAAGGAATTGGTCTCTGTACATTACTTTCACATTTAACATTTTGCTGCAGGTTTACAGTACAACTGCATGTTTTGTACAATTTTTCATACAGCTTTTTCTCATTCTGCAACATTACTGAAGTTTTACTAAAAACAGTTGGAGATTTATACACAGTTTCAGCAATGTACAACTCTGGTGCATCTCCATTGGGAAAAAAAAACAATTGCAGGCTTTTATTCTTAACATTTCTCTTCCTTTTTAGACCTTAAACAAGTTTTAAAACACCATCAAGGAACAAAGTTTTGGGGAATTTTAAGCTGCATCTCAAGCTAATTATTCAATTCCTCATACATTAAAAACACCTGAAGTTTTAATAAAGGAGTAGGACCTGTTTGCCATTATTACCTGACATTCCAGTGCTTTGATACTTATAGTTGCCTCTCTAATTGGTCGTTTAGTCCTTGTGTTCACATGGTGCTTCACCACCTGGAAAAATACTGTATTCACAGTGAACATATCCTGAAACCCCTGTAGCACTGCTCAGATCTCCTGAACCTGTGTAAGAGACATCTGCTGTGAAGCTACTATCTCATCCACTGAGATGTTAGATTGATCATTATTGAAAAGGCCTATCACAAGACCCTCCTCTGATTCCTTTTGTAATGCACTGCAGATACTGGAAATTAGCTAATGCCACAGCAGGGTTTTATCATACTACCCTGGTCAAGTTTTTGTTACAGTCTCCTGCAGAATCTCCCATACAATTAACACTGCTAACCTTCTTACCAACAGTGAAAGACTTCCCCTCAAGTCCATCAATCCATCACCCCCTTTTCCCATTTTTGCACATGGGGTCAGGGTGCCACTTCAACAGTGATATTCATCTAGAGCCAAAGTTTACACTGCCGGGTGGCCAGCCCTGTCATAGCAGTACATCTACAAGGCACACACACACCTACAGTCAATTTAGATTGTACAATCCACCTACTCCACGTGTCTTTGCAATGTGAGAGGAAACTTTAGCACCTGAAGAAAACCCATGTGAACACAGGGAGGACACCCAGAAGGCAGCCCAGTCAAGAATCAAACTGCAGAACCTCTTGCTTTGAGGAGACAACACTATCCTCTGTGCCACTGTGCTGCCTCAAGTGTCTATTTCGATTTGACATAATAAATTGCAAAACCCCATTACCTTTTGTGTGACGTATATTTTTGGCTACCAGTTTGCTACTTTTGTGTTTGTGTTGGGTGCTTCCCTAAGCCTGCTCCTAAAATTTAGGATACACTTTATAACTGACTCCTTGTGGGAATGACATTAGCCATCTCGCTCATCGTGAATTAAATGCAGCACTCCCCCCAGTCCAGTGTGCATACACTAGCTCACAAGACGAACTTTGGATTCTCAAGGCAAAAACGAGATGAGGGCAAATACTTCTTCCACCCTAGCTAACACTGATCATTGTCTTATGAGTAGAATTAAACCTCTCCACCAGACCATTTGTGGATGGTATAGGAAAAGCTTTACCTAGTTTACTCCACAATGCTTCCACAAATAGATCTTCAGATCTGATGTGAAATTAGTACTTCTGTCTCTCATCATGCCCTATGGATAAGTACCTTGCTGAACATTTCTAGTAGAGCATCTGCCACATTCTCTGATTCAACAGAAGGCACAGCTACTGCCTCAGGGTACTTAATAACATAAGTCAACATCATGATACACAGCTTACCTGTGGTGCTAGGGTTCCTAACAAGACCCATACTCTGTCTGTGACTACTATTTAAAATGGTTCCTCAGTAAGTCAAAGGCACCAAATCAGCCTTGGCATTTTCCTGCCTTGCCACCCTTTTGGCAGTGCTCACATACCTTGCAGTACCCCTTTCATGTCTTTTGCAATACCTAGCCAATAAACCTCTCTCACTTATTTTTTTTTTTTTAAGTGTTATGTCCAAATGACCTGAAAATGGTTATTATGGGCTTTGGCACATAAATACCTATATGAAGACCCTAGGGGACTATCAGCTACTGTATAACTCTCACAAACTCACAAGACCAACACGTGGAAATACAAAAACTCAAAATTCAAATAGCACAACTCCTAGCTCTTTCATTCTTTAACAAATCAAGAACTTAATCAGAATACATCAAAATGAAAAAAAAATCATGTTTACAATTCCTCTAATGAATCACATGAAAAATATAGATGGCTATAACTATCTTACACAATTAAACCATTTCACAATATAAAAACCTACATAAACTTATAAACATGTACAAAAAATGGAGGGTAGGTTGGACCAAAACTCATCACGGTTACAGGGGAAGGTACCAAAAGAATCCCTAGCCGGATCCGAATCTTGAAAAACTTCATCATCCTGTTGACATTTTGCTCAGTAAGACTTTGAGATGACTGGGAGGAAGAAGCCTCAGATGGTGGTCTAGAAAATCTTCTTTCTTGAAGGACTGGAGAATGCAGTCTCAGACTTATCGGTTATGGCAAAAACTAGGGCTGAAGGGAAGAAGAACAGAGCCAAGGAAATGACCGCTCTGACCTCCTAGCTAACTTAAGAACCAGTCCAACCAGTACCTTCGGATCAGGAGAATGTTTCCCGGAAGAATCTGACTCACTTTTCTTGTCCAGCTTGTCCTTTTCCAAGGATTTCTTCTTGGACTTAAGACTTCTCCATTCTTTTTTGGATGGAGAAGCAGAAGAACAACCTGTAGAAGTGGAAGCCCCTGTTTATAGGTGGGTGGTGAGCAATCCTTTCACTATCAGTCTCTCATGTTTGATGTGAAGGGCCCTGGCACTAAAGGATGCACATGACTGGCAATCTGAATATAGGTGGGAAAGACCAAGACAGTAAACACAAAGTGAATGTTGGTCCTGAAGAGGTAGCCTGTGCCCACAATGAGCAAACTTTTTAAATTCCTGAGAAACCAACATGTCAAAAAAGGCAGCACACTCAGATAATGGAAAGGTATAAAGCAACAAAAACAACACTATAATGTTATAAAACAGCAAAAAACATGTTCATTACTTATGTAAGGTCACTATGAAACCTAATCAAACTACTGTACACACTATGTAACTATAAAAACTCATCTAAAGCTACCTAACCCTTCGCACTACAAAACCTGACCTGTAAAATTCTAAAGACACACTAAATTACAATACATATCTAGAAAATAACTACAGAGTTCAAAAAGCCCTCAGTACAGAAGGAGTAATGCTAAAGATCCAAAGGATACGCTTTTTAGTAAGGAGTCCTCAAAAACACATCTGAAGTCTCTGACGACAAACAAAATCTGAGTTAAGGTGGAGCACAGGGAATTATGGGTAGGGGAGGAGTTAGAGCCCTGGAACTAAAAAAAAAGCTTCAGATTTCAGTGCCAAGGTCGGATCTGACAACCCATGTATTGAACTGGATGTAAATAGGCATTAGATTTGACATTAACCAGTGAAGCAGTGATATACTTTATGGCAGCAAAGTACAATATTTTTATATATAGTGATTATTGAATTTCTTTACTGCTGTACAAAGGCTTATGCAGTTACTATACATTTGTAAAATCAAATCCACAATGTGAGCAGTTAAAAGGAGACAGGAATAATAACAAATGCACTTAAATGTGGAATCTGGAAGAAATACACACAATGCAGCCATATTAGAATAATGTACATGCTAATTAGCACTTTAAATGGCATATAAATGATCAACAGACTAAAAAGCTAATACATTTTTTATAATTACATGCTCTGAGCTAGTAAAACTATAAAAGTTTCAAGACTTACTTATTGGCCACCTTAACAAGGTCATCATGCGTGACAGCAAACAACTGTTCTCTGTGTCTTTGCTTCATTTCATCAGAAATGCCATACAGGAAACAGTTCATGCCTAGATAAACAGCATAAGGTAGCAGTTTTAGCTACAATTTTTTCAGTACTAAATTCGTTAAAAATACTCTTACTGGCCAAGACGCATCTGACATACAGATAATCAGAGTCTAATCATGAACTGAAAAATCACTACAATATTCTGTCCATGCTTGAACTCACAGAAACAAAGTAAATGCAGATTAAAATATTTTGAGTAGATTTATAAGAAAGTGCTATAAAAAAAGTTCTGTATCTGAGTCCATTTCCAGTTCCAGTATTTCTGACAAAGCATTGATCTGACTATGAGGACCCTTCCTTCCACCTACACAGTTAAGACCTCAGTCCTTGCTGCTTGTCAATAAAGCACTATGTTTGCATTCCTATCTTAAGAGCTCTGTACGGCTGTCACATGATCAGCCATGGAATGCAATGCTATCTTACTGTGGGTTTTCCTCTTCTGCAGCCAAACACACCACATATCTTGAGAACAGACTCTTCACTTACAGGCTATGCAGCCCAACTAGGCTTTTGTACTCTTCAGGGAATACAATTCCACACCCATTGGATAGGGGGTGCCACATCATCTATTAGTTGTTCAAAGCACTGCTCCTGGCTCTTAAAGGCTTTAGAGAATATGTACTTGAGGAGGTCTCTCTCTCCTCATATGGTCAGACACAACTCGTATGCATATTATCCAAATGAGCAAGGGGAACAGTCATATCCCCTACACAGGGAAACAATGCTCATCAGGCACTGGGCTGTAGACACTAGCATCTTCCCTTAGCAGTTTGCATATTCTTAATGGCAGAATGAGACAATACCACTACCTAGTCTGCCCTTTTGAGTGCCTTAATATTGCACCTTCCCCCCATCAAAACCTTCCTTACTTACCCTATTTTTAAATGTCACACGCCCTCTTACGTGCCTCAGTGAATTTTTACTTCACCATTGATTGTGGCAGTCCAGTCTACAAGTCCTCAAATCTCTCTGTAAAAAAGTACATTTGAAGATCTAGGATTTAGTCTCTGCAATATACAGCGGGGATGTGAATGAGCTGAAGGATGGTCTAAGCTGGGCCTCTTCTGGTTCAGAGGCACAACCTGGTTATGGTCTTTCAGAAATGGGGCACACATGACAATGCTGCCTGTCTCCAGGGAGAACATGGTCCTTCCCTCATGTTCAGTGAAGCAGACCAAGATGGAGGTAGAGGTGGATGTGTTCCCCTTTTCATGGTACAAAGAAGTTTTCTGTATGCTTTTCTGATATTCCTTCTGATTCCACATTTTTTCATAAAGTTCAGAAAAGGGAGACCAAAACTCACCCTTGTCATGTCCTGGTGGCCAAGAGGGCCAAGGTTTCAGGACCCAAGGTGCCCTGTGATAAAAAGAACCCTCACAGTGTTGGCCAAAGACATCTCTAAAGCTTAAGGAGGCAACTTCACTTCAGAATCTAGGTCCTGACATAAATCCCCTTATTCTGCTGGCTTGCATTTAGGGATTGGGGTTGCCAGAAAGTCATACAATCGGTAGGTCTATGTCTATAAGTGGTAAAAGTTATCTTTTTGTGTACAGGAGCATCTTTGGCTTACAGGAGATTCAGAACTACCGCCGGGACTTGTATGATCTTGGGCTTAGTTATTCACAGCCAAAGCATATGTGCCAGCTATTTCTGCATGTCAAAATCTTATAGCTAGCAGAGATGTAGGCCAGCACACAGTTCTGCAAGTCAGTGGTCAAGCACTTTCTTATAATAGTGCTGCACCCTCTGCCCCGTGCTGAAGACTAATGGGACCTGTGCTGCAAGACAGACTTGTCCAGTCTCCATTTGAGCCAGCTTCGCAGTGCTGAAGTTTGTTTCTTGGAACACTTTGTTCATGAAGGCCATCAGAACTGTGTATGTGCAGCATCTCAGAACTTTAGGTTCTCAATCATGGGGAGTCTGTTACTGTGGTTTAATGTACTGAAGGAGCTTTTCTCCCCAGGTTTCTGATATAAAAGGGATAATCCCAGTCAGTTTAACCTGATTCTTGATTGAAAAGCTTCCATAATGTGCACATTGGGAATTCCAACACCAAGATCTGCTGGCAGGGGCGCCACTACAGACAAAATTGACCACCATTCACCAACAGTCAGTTATGTCTAGAAAGAAATCCAATGCATCAGACTGGAATCCTTTGCTTTCTTTGCTTTCTTTAAAACAAAAAAAAAAAAAGAAAAGAAATCATTTAACACTGAGTGTTACCAATGGCTTTTCTCTTTGTCCGGGAAAGCTCTCTCTCCCACCTGACCTTGGAAATATCCAGAATAGCATCTTCCCAGAAAAATATGCACAAGACTGGGCTCTTTTCGACATCATAGAGAAATACATTTCTTTTTTTCCTCCTCTACGTTTGCTTACCTCAGGTTGTTTTCAAGTTAATTAAAAGCAACCAAAAATACAACTTGCCAATGTACTGTCTGACTGGCACAGGGACCACACATCTACCTGCAATGGTAGTGAACAAGGCTTGACTACTAGGCCAGACATCTGAGCACTGACCACAGGAAAGAAACACAAATCAAAGAGCGGGTTGTTATCTTTCTTAAGGAGAATGTATGGTACATTCCGCTGCAAATTTACCCTCTATGCCTGACTACTTATACCTGGGCAAAGGAAATAATAGGGCCGTGGATAGGGACTGTTCAGTGGTCTGCAGAAGTGAAGGTATTCATTCTTCCCCATTATGAACATGATCAAGCTGAGATATAACTATAAATAACAAAAAATAAGAGTAAGCCCTTATAGCTGTGGAACGACAACTCTCTAAGGTCACAGAACTACTGACTTGACTTGCCCTCATTACTAAACTACTTTGAAAATGGACACCAATAGACTGTCCTTGGAAAGGGGGTACCTGACCCCCCAGAAGTCGAGAGGTCTTGGCTGTAGCAAACTGAATGATGGGAAGTGCTGAGTCTTAGGGATGGGAGATGGGTTTAGCTCTCAAAATTTAACGAGCAATATTTGCTGCACAAACTTGTCCAAGGATTATTTCTTGCAGGTTCCTCAGGTTTACAGCTTAAACACATGAGCTATGGAGGTTAAGGCATTTTGTGCTAAAAAATGATACTAGCCATTGTCAGGACTTAACTCCTCACTGAAACTTAGAAGAACAGGAAGAGCTGTGCTTCTTCTTGCTTTCAGATGCAGTAAATAATGTACCTTTTTCCTGACCTGACTAGGATCCTTTCTGGGGATAAGTGTGGCTTTAAGATTTTTAGTGAAATGAAATGACTAATAGTGCAGACTATATAATACACAAGACAGCTACCCAATTGTGTCAACATGCTTATTTTTTTTCTCTTTTAGCCCCCACGGTTGGTTGACTATTATAAAATGACTGTCCATTAACATTCCAAAAGGAGCATGCTGATTGGTCAGCCCAACCAAAATGCCCCTTCGTAAATCTGAACATATACCAATGGAAAAAGTCCAGTTGCCTGGACTTTTTTTCTATTAATATATGCTACAAAAATTGTGCTTTCCTTTTGGCATTATTGTACTGCGATTGCTCTGTTTTATTTAAAAAAAAAAAAAAAAAAAACTGAAAAAAAAACAAGACTTCAAACTAAGGAGAGAGACAGGACAGACAAAAATAAAAGGATAATCAGGTATGTTATGCAAAACTAAATAAACAAATTTGATTATTCTTTTATTTTCTCTGCCCTGTCACTCCCATATGTTGAAAGTCTCCTGGTTTCTTTTTTTTAATTAAAAACAAACAAACAAAAAAAGGCAATGGAGATTTTCCTTTCTCCGTTGCTTCTTTTACACGTGGGAACAATAGTCTCATACCCATACATAGTACATCAAGAAAGCCTCAGGATATGGGAAAAATGCTGAGGAGCAGCACCACACCATTATACAGGGGCATTATTTAAGAAAAGTAACTTTTTTCTAAATAATATCATTGCATAATAGCAATGACTGACTCCATGATGTGGTATAGTAAAGATTTACCCACAGTTGGCTTTATTTAATCATTCAGGCTTCACAGTCATGATTAAATCACACTAACCATGGGTAAATCTTCAATATACCACACCCATGTCGTCAGTTACTGCAATATTACCCTCTCCTGGTCAATCAGCCCATTTATTCCTCATCACTGAGGCCAGGGTCAACAAAGAGCAGCCATGATTCAGACACTTATCAAGGGTGGTTTGAGTTTGTTTTTGCTATGCTGCACTACCCCTGCTCACACTCAGTTAAGCATGGAAGAGGGGGATGCAATGTGCTGCAGCGAACTGCACCCCACCACTTCTGCAAGAGGTGTTTCCTCTTAGGTAGTTTCTCCCCACGTCTTAAAACAAGAGTGGTGATTTCCCTGGTCTTCACCAGGGAAATCATACCCCTACTGTGCTCTTGAGTGCAGCTTCCCACCCCAAGAGGCAAGTGGGTCATGCCCCTTCATTCCTCCAGTGCCAGGGCTGCTCTTCTTTGCCATACAACCTGGTTTGCTATAGGAGCTTTTAGTCTGAAGAGAATCTAGGCAAGCTCAAAGCATGATTACTTCATCAGTAACCAATGGTCACATGGTGGACATGGACACAGCAAAGATCATACCACCTGATGAATGACAGCCAGGTATCACAGAAGCTCCAACATACTAGATGCCAGCTCAACTTTATCTCAACTCCGCTGCATACAATAATGAATGCATGACTGTGAAGAATGACCAGATCAGCTAGGAAGCTCCGTAGTTATTTGCAAAAAAGCTTTCTTTAACATTCCTCCTGCATCTTGGAATAACTTTCCCCTGCAATCTCAAAACGATATTCAGGAAAAAAAAACTAAATATATTAAAATAAAGAATAAATGCAACTGCATAAGAGATACAGGATAAATTCCAATAGACATTTGTTCTGCATTAATGTGCAACAGTCTATGATTATTCATTTTTAGCATACCTTCAAATAAGATAGGTCTAACATCTTTTCAAAATCTAAGCAGTTCAGAAGGCCTTGAAGAACCACACTCCAAAGACGCCCAAAAAGATATAAATACAACTTTTATTTTCACATAAATGCTCAGATAAATATGTTTTGTCCACAGACTTCATCAGATGAATTAAACAGAAAAACAGCCCTCTTATACCAGTGATGAAGTTTTGAATTCACCAATCAAAAATTAACATAAACTGAAGTCATGAATATTCATAGAACCCTGTCACCATTTACTCAAAACACCACAGCTAAGAACCACTTCTAAACACAGTCTAACATCAACAGAGAATTGTACCTAACATCTAAAATCTAAAAGACTACTCTTGAATTTAAATAGAACTACAAAAACTGTTAGAAAAAGACTAATAAAAAATGTGTAACAGAAAATACAGTTTTAAAAACATCTTTTCCACTGTGCAAAGAATTGATGGCTGTGTACTAAAATTACTCAATGCATAACTAGTATGATAATGCACAAATACAAGCTTTTATTACTGCAAGGTACACCATTTCAGTAGGTGTAATTGCTAGTCAAAACAAGTCTTTATGCCTATACAACATAAGATATATTGCACTGTTGCACTGTATTTTTTTTTGCTTTGTGCTATTTGTATTTTACTATTTACTTCACTGGATGTATTTCATAATTTCAACTCCTCTGTATATCTTTGCTGCTGTTTCATTTTTACTTCCTTGTACACATTTCAAGGTGCAAACTGCATCATATAATTTGTTTGCTGTTTTTTTGCATTTACATTTCTTGCATTTTCCCCTTCACCTGTTTAGATTCTCTTGTGTCCTTACTCTACAACGAATCATTATCTGCTAATGCCTTTGCTGAATGTTCTGAGCTGTGGCAAAAAAAAATCATCCAACCAAATCAATAAAAGAAACAAACAAGCAAACATGCAAGTCTTGGTACCAGCTGTCCAGAGACAGACATAGTGATGGATAGGCAACAATGGTCATCTCACCCTCCATGTTGGACAATGAACAAGAAGCTCCTGCAACAGGTGATATCTAGTAAAGATAAACAGGTTGAGTGTCTGAGCTAAACAATCAGAGGCACACAACGTTCAGTCCAAGGCAGCACAGTATGGACAGAAGCACATATGTGATGTGCAAAATAACTGAACTAGCAACAGCTGCAGCCTAACATTACAATGATATCAGGGCAAGGCACATATGGAAAAAAAATCTTCACCATCCAAAGATAATAAACAACTACTAGCACCTGGCTATCACCAACTCCCAATGTCAAGGCAGGTAGGATGGGGTGATGAAATCAACCAAACAAGATAGCCATCTATACCATTAGGCTGGTTTGCGGTCAAATATGTCTGGAGGGGAAGAAAACATAAAGACTACACATTGTAACATGTTGGTCATACAGAATGTTCACGTGTCTTTTAATGTGTGCCTAAAATGTATACTGCAGTATGGAGTGTGAGAATATTCTCACAGAATGTTATCTAGATGCCAGGGTCTTAATTTCCAAATAAGGCTGTCTATAAAGAGACTGCTTAAAAGCAGCAAAGACATTTGTTTCTCACTTTTAGGATAACCTTAAGGAAGGCACTAGAATCATGAAATGGGACAGCTCAGTAGAGGCTAACCTGTGGAGTGTACCTTATTTAAGTATCTATTTACTGGCTGAAGCCTGAAGCTTTGGACTTTGTTTTCATAAGATAGCCTGTACACTGGAGGAGCTGTATGGAATGAACACTGCTGGTGACAAAGAATTGAATATATTGTGTTTGTTCTGTTTCAAGCTAGAAAGCCAAGACTACAGTTTTTTTTCTTGTTTGTTTAAAAAACAGGAAGATGTGGACATTTATTTTATTTCACTAGACTATGTGGAATTAAGTAAACCTGTGTTTTGTCTAAGTCCTGCCTTCCAGTGTCTCCTTGGATTTACACTGGTGGTGTGTGCATAGGCAGTTGGCCACAGACTTGCGAATTTTCAATTCTTTGCACTAGCCCTACTGCCAACTGCAAATCCAATTCCATACAATGTCGTGACAGTTGTATGGTGACTCCAACCAGGGACGACTTGTTACAGAAATGTAAAGAATCACAGCTGGGGACTGACCAAAGGCTGGTGCAACTATACACACAAATAATTTTGCTGGCTAACATAGCTGCCAACCACAAAACTGTGCCACCTAAGAAGAAACTAACCAAGAAGGATAAACTGCAGACTTATTTGTTGGAGATGGGCATCATAGCACCACTGAGAACTACAACCAAGTATACACTACAAGAATCCTGTCATTTCAAATGATAGAAGAGACACTGAAAATGTGCATGGAAAGAGCTGACTACATGGATTATGATAAACCTAAAAAAATAAATGCTGGTCAGAACTGGTATAACTTCTGAGGTACAAGCAAAAAAATTTCATAACTGTAGGTATTCTAGTAACTGCTCAAATGCATGACTTAGAGCATTCTTTTAAGCCTTGTGTTGAACCTGACAGCAACAGTAAAGCAAAAATGTTAGAAATTTGGCATTGGACAGGTTTAAGAGAGCTCTGTTTAGTATTATAAGAAAACAGGTATGGCAAAGTGATCCCAAGCATTCTGACAAGTTAAAAACTTTAGTAGAATGTTCATTCATTAATAACACAATGCTTAAAACTGTGTCTACTTCTAAGACAAACTGTCATAGGAAAAGTACAGTTGTGTACCTACCATAAATGTAGATGTTTGAGTGTATTCACTGTTGCAGTCATTACTCTTGGGTTATCCTGCTGGCAGGCTACCCTCAGTTGGCCAGAATTCCAAAGTCTAGGTCCGGCTTCGGTTGCTGTCGCCTCTTCCCTGACATCAGTGCGCCAGGGGTATAAAAGATGCAGCCGACGCCATTTTCTTCAGTTTTTCTTGCCCCAGATGTCAGGTGCCCTCAAATTGGTAGGCTGAAAAAATATGCCAATAAAAATGCAAGCACAAAAATAACATTTCCTTTATCTACAAGCAAATACACCAAATAGGTTGTACAGGATAGAGAAGTGCAGAAAAGTCCCAGCAAAGAGAAGGGGGATGGTGGGTGGGTAACCTGGACTGCAACAGTGAATACACTCAAACATCTACATTTATGGTAGGTACACAACTGTACTATGTTCATCGTCTTTCACTGTTGCAGTCATTACTCTTGGGTTGAATCCCAAAGCTGAGGATGGGTGGCTGGGCTAAATAGGATTAGGAGAGGCTATGAGGCCCTGCAGAACTGCAGTGGCAAAGCCTGCTCTGGACTTAGAGTAAAAAGGTAAGTGGTAGTGCTTTGTGAAAGTGTGCTCTGAACTCCAAGTTGCAGCCTCTAAGATATCTTTGGTTGGTACTCCTCTGAGGAAGGCTGCTGAAGTGGCTGCTGCTCTGGTGGAATGAGGCCTAATGCCTTTAGGCACTGATTTGCCATGTTGAAAATAGCAGAAAAGGATTCAATGGCCTATCCATTTAGAAATAGCCTGTTTTGAGATAGCCTTTCCTTGTGATCCTGCAGCATATGACACTAAAAGTTGCTCAGTCTTTCTGAAAGTTTTAGTTCTGTCCAAGTAGAAATGTAACTGCCTGTGTATGTCCAAAGAATGCAGAATTTTCTCACCCTTGTTCTGTGGATTTGGATAAAAGGTAGGCAAGTGAATGGTTTGGTTGAGGGCCACACTGGATACCACCTGAGGCAAGAATGTAGGGTTTGTCCTCAGAGAAACCCTGTCTGGATGAAAAATGATAAAAGGTTCCACAGCCATGAGTGCTTGTAACTCCGAGACTCGCCTTGCAAAGGTTATTGCTAGGAGTAGAACTGTTTTCCAGGATAAGAATTTTATATCTGCTGTTGAAGCTGGCTCGAAAGGAGGCACTGTGAGTTTTTCCAAAACATAATTAAGGTCCCAGACCGGAATTGGTGCTCTCCTTGGAGGCCTAATGTTTTTGGCCCATCTGAGGTACTGCCTTATTAACGGATGAGAAAAGATAGGTGGTTCCGTATTGTAATGGGCTGAAATGGCAGAGGCATGAATCTTAATTGATGAGAAAGAAAGTCCTTTGTTCAGCATCTCAGTTAGGTATTGTAAAAATCTGAGGGATATTTGGTACACATGTCAATGCCTTGTTCCTGGTTCCAAGCACAGAATCTCTTCCATTTTTCTGCATAAGATTTTCTGGTACTGGGCCTCCTGGCCTCCAAGATAACATCCATAACAGCTTTTGAAAGAGGAGTGTTCTGAATGGCTACATTATCCACCATGCTGCCAGATTTAAGGTCCTGAGTTGGCTGTGTAGGATCTGATTGTTTTGTTGGGTCAGCAAGTGAGAAGTTTGAGGCAATATCCATGCTGGACCTCGAGACAAGCTCTTTAGGACTGGGTACCAGTGCTGGCATGGCCAGTCTGGTGCAATCAGTATCATTTTTGGCTTCTCTTGTCTGACCCTTTAGGAGTATTCTGGGAAGGAGCCAGTCTGGTGCAATCAGTATCATTTTTGGCTTCTCTTGTCTGACCCTTTAGGAGTATTCTGGGAAGGAGCCAGTCTGGTGCAATCAGTATCATTTTTGGCTTCTCTTGTCTGACCCTTTAGGAGTATTCTGGGAAGGAGAATCAGTGGAGGAAAGGCGTACACTGTTAGATTTTTCCAGCTGAAGGATAGGGCGTCCAGTTTCCATGCTTGATTGTGATAAATCCTTGTGCAAAATCTCTGCAACTGGCAGTTGTGAGGGGAGGCAAATAGATCTATGTCTGGGCATCCCCATTTCATTATTATCATGCTGAAGACATGTGGATCCAGTTTCCATTCGTGGGGATCCATGAGGTTTCTGCTTAGTTCGTCTGCCAGAGTATTTGTTTTTCCTGGCAGGAATTGTGCTTGCAGGTGAATTTGGAAAGCCAATGCTGTGTCCCATAAGGTCACTGCTTGTCTGCAGAGGGGTAGGAATGTGCACCTACCTGCTTGTTTATGTACCACATGACCATAGTATTGTCTGTCTTTATCAGTAGTTTGGATGAAGCAGGCCTTGAAAGCTGTCAGGGCATTTTGAGCAGCTAGCATCTTTTTGATTGATGTGAAGATGCATCTGGTTTGCAGGCCATTTGCCCTAAATACATTTTCCTGCCATATGGGCCCCCCAGGCATAATCTGATGCATCCGTTGTCAGTGTCTGTCTGGCTGTGGGTACACTGAATGGCAGACCCTTGTTGTGGTGACAGGCTTCTGCCCACCATCGAAACTCCTGTTGCAGGCAGGGAATGAGTGCAATTACTGTCTCCAGGCTGTGGCAATGCTGAGTCCAAACACTTTTTAGATACCATTGTAGTTTCCTCATATGCAGTCCGGCATAGGAATTAGTAGAATGCAGGATGCCATGAAACCCACGGCCTGCAGGATTTTCCTTGCAGATAAGTGGGTTTTTGTTGCCAATTTCTTGAAGTAAGAAGTCAGTTGCTTTTGTTTGTCTGGCGTGAGATAAGCCATCTGGGCAGTTGTATTTAAGCTTGCACCCAGGAATATTATCTCTTGAGAGGGCACTAGTTTTGATTTCTTTTCGTTTACTGTGTACCCTAGGCCAGTTAGTAATCTTTTTACAAATGCCATATGGTTTAGAAGAATGTCTTTGTTCTCTGCTTGAATTAGGCAGTCGTCCAAGTAGGGCTATATTTGAATTTCTTTTTGTCTGCAAAATGCAATTACTGGTGCCAGGCATTTTGTGAAGACCCTGGGCGTACTAGATAAGCCAAAGGGCAGTGCAGAGAATTGGTAATGCATTGAGCCAGCTATGAATCTGAGGTATCTTCTGCAAGACTGTCTGATTGGGACATGCAGGTATGCCTCTTTTAGGTCCAAAGTTACGGGCCAAGCCTTCTTGCCCAGCATGGGCAGTAGCTGTTGTAGAGTCAACATCTTGAATTTTGGAACTTCCAGAAACGTATTTAGTATAGACAGGTCCAGTACTGGTCTCCAGGTTCTGTCCTTCCTGGGTACTAGGAAAAGTCTGGAGTGAAATCCTTGCCCCTGCTCTTGTTGTGGTACTTGCTGAATGGCCCTCATGTCTTTAAGGGCTGTAATTAGTTTTTGTGCCTCTGCTCATTGATTGTGTGGCAGGTCTGGCATACCTTTTGACCTTGGTAGAGTGTGAAAATGGAACCTGTAGCCTTGGGACACTATGTTCAGGACCCATTTGTCTTGGGTAACCATTTGTCAATTTGATGAAAAAAGTGCTAGTTTTCCCCCTAAGGGGGCTGCCACAAGAAAAGTGCTTGGATCTGGTAGAGGAAAAGTCATTGGGACTGTTTCCTGTAAGGCTGTGATTTGTCTTCTCCGCTTTTGGAGGTAGGAGCACCCCATTGTTTAGGCCTGTATGAGCCTTGGGGCTGAGATCTGCCTCTGAGACACCTGTATCTGCTTCTTTGTGGTCTGTCTGACACTGGAAAGGACCAATTTTTAGAAGGCCAGTTCCTGGTAAACCTGGGTGGCTGTACCTGTACGAAATCCTTGACTGTCTGCATGGATTTTGCTTTATCCTCCATTTTTTTCAAAACCTCTTCAGCTTTAGTACCAAACAAAGTATCGTGCTGCAATGGTGCATCTAATAATTTTGCTTTAACATGATCAGGCAGATACTGTTCCTTTAACCAAGCATGCCTTCTAATAAAAGAACTTGTGACAGCGGCCCTGCAAGAGGCCTCCAGTGAATCATAACCACATTGCAAAGTATGTTTTCCCACTTGTTCAGCTGCATGCAATAAATCCTGCAATTCCTTGTTCTCTGAACATTCAGTATTTGTCAACAATTTCTGTTTAAGCAGTGACATTAAATGTTGCTGATATTTAAGCATATGAAACTGACAATTTAAAGCCCTTACAGCCAGGGTAGCAGAAGTGTATACTTTCCCCCTCCATCTGTCTAGAGCCCTAGAATCCCTATCAGAGAGGACAGGGTTTTTTGCAGTGGAAGCTTTAACCCCTTTGGGACCCTGAGATATAGTTTCTGGGTCAGCAGCGGGGTTTTTATATAGGAATTTATGAGAATACGGAACCCTGTAGTATCTGTCTGGCTTAGCAGGTGCAGGGGGTAAAGAGTCAGGGGACAGGCCGGACTCTGAAAATACATCATCTACAATGTCTAAAACAGGTGGAATAGCAAGGGGTCTGTGCTGAGGAAGTAGCTGAAAGTCTCTAAGCCTTTTCTTAGATTCAGAATAATCTTGGCTCTCCCAGTGGAAAAGCTCCCTCATGGTACCCCTTTGGTTTCCCCAAAAGAATAATCCTCAGGAGGAAAGGCTGAAGGAATGGATTCTTCAGCATCAGAATCCTCATAGGGAAGCATGGAGTAATCCTGTTCAGAAGAGGAATCAGAGGAAATAGAAACCTGATCAGAAGAATCATACTCTGTCTCTTGCCTAGGCCTCTTATCAGGAGGGGGATGGGAGCCCCTGGTCAAAGTAATTAGGTCTTCGGCCATTTTGAGCATCTGTTTTTTAGGCACGGTAGTCTGAGTAGGAGAATGCTGTACTTGTTTCTTTGTCTTTAGAGCTGCTTTAGTCTTTGTCTTTGAAGCTGAAGATGGCTTAATATATAGTTGTGTAGGTCTGAAGACACCCTCAGAAGCCGATGCCTGCTCAGCGGCTCCGGACCCATCTGAGGGAATGATTTCCGAGTGTCCAATACCTCGAGTATCCACAGGCCCAGTCGGCTCCACGTGGGAGTCTGAAGCGGCCTGTGGCTCTGAGTTAGCAGGTGCCAAGGGCTGCGAAAGCGCCTCACTGAGAACCGGCGACTGGCCTAGCAGAGGCCTCGTCGGTTTTGGACCTCGGATGCCTATCCTTTTCCTTGTCCTTGCGTTTTTTGTAAACTCCTGCTGTCGGCTGGTCTGACGGCATTATATAATTAAATCTTCGGCCAAAGTAATGAAATGCAAAATCAAACCGACGCTTAATAGTGCGTTGGTTAAATCTAGCACAAATCCAACAGCTAGCAACGTTGTGATCAGGACCTAGGCAAGGAATACAGTAAGAGTGAAAATCCTTATGAGGTATTTGCTTCCCACAAGAAATACAATTGTTAACTTTTTCTGACATAGGTCTGGAGCAAGATACTTCGCTTTAATGAAGACTTCGGTTCTGAAATTCGGATTTGAAAATCTTAGGATTCGGCCGACTGGCACTTGCGACCTGCTTTTGCTTCGGGCACCGCATGGCAAGAAAGATTGAAGAAAATGGCGTCAGCTGCATCTTTTATACCCCTGACGCACTGACGTCAGGGAAGAGGCGACAGCAACCGACGCCGGACCTAGACTTTGGAATTCTGGCCGACTGAGGGTAGCCTGCCAGCAGGATAACCCAAGAGTAATGACTGCAACAGTGAAACATGATCAACATAATACCCTTTGTAAAACAAAATTAGCAAGTACTGTATTAATCTGGTTCAAAGATAGGGGAGCATTCTCACCGCTAAGGTTTGTGTTACTGAAGAGAATGTTACCAGTAGAAATAAGGACACTAAACTGTAAAACTTAAACAAGGTTGTTGCTATACAGTGCAGTACAATAACATGTAGAAAAACAAAAGTCAGAGTTATGTCACTGTGTTACAACCATGCAAGTCAAATGTGCTGTTTTTTTATGAAACTAGTACGGCTGATCCCTTGCAAGATTCTGGAAGCATTACTTCCCCTGCCAAGCGTCATCTGATGTGTACACTTAAAATTAGTAACAACCAAAAAGCAGAAGTAATACATATCCATGGTGACAGAAAAGGTATTCCCCTTACAATATAGGAAATTCAGACAGTTCCAGGAAAACTGCTACATCCTGTGATTGTAATCTGATTCATCTCTTGGTGTAACACTTGGAAAACATTTTTGTCATTTTAAAGAACTATGGAAAATGTAAGAGAAAGGAGAATCCAAAGATGTGTGGCAGGCTTGTACATTTAATAAAGAGGTAGAGCTCCTGCAGTGCTGCTAGATGCACCAATTCAGTATAAGAATGAGAGGAGGGAGCAGGGCTGTAACACCCATACAAAGATCAAGAGCAAAACGCAGGGGAAGGAAGTTGGCACTGAAGCTACAAGGACGTTGGTTATGGTTAAACTATAAAAATGATTCTATTATCAGAAGCATGCTCCAGTGATATTACACCATAAACCCACAACTTTAACAGATATCAGTAAAGAAAATTATTCTGAACTAATGCAACTCAGAAGTAACATTTTGTAAAAGCCAGATGTATGGACAGAAACGTGCAAGAAATGTTAGCAGATAAACTGGATTAAAACGGGGAAAAATGCACTTGACTGACTACCACCAGAGCAGAGTACAGAAAATGAGGCAAGGAGAAGAATGCAGATTTCAGAGCCCATTTCTGCCAAGACTCTGAATAACAGGAATGTGTAAAAGAAAATGAATTTAGAATCAGATTTTTGTTTTGAACTTTTTTTTTGGGGGGGGGCTAGCATAATGGTTAAGGCCTTCATCTCACAAATACAAGGTAAAGGGTTTGATTCTAACCTCTTGTTACTGGCTAGGCTTACAAGAGTCAGTAGACTGATAGCCTAGCATTTTTCTAGAAACGTATGAACTATGCTGTGGAAAAGACATAGAAGAAACTGTAGTATCATTGTTTTTAGGGGAAATGCACCTCAAGGCAATTTGTTGAAGAAAGTAACCGAGTTAATGGAATTACAGAAAAGCCACACACTTTAAAAAGACCTAATGGGGAAATGATAATTCAAACAGGACAACAGACAACATAACAAAAGGTATGCAGGAAGAAAGTGAAGAGGACTGTTACAAATACTACATAATCATATTGTGAGTTAAAAATTACGTCATAAGAAGTAAAGAAAAGGAAGAAGTCTGCATTCATTACTAGTGCAATTTCAAATATAAACTGCTATTCCATACCCAGAAATGATGAGTCGATGCAGAAATTAGGAATGGGCAGGTAGTTAATAGCAGACCTGATGAAAGGATGTTGACAGATGCCACTTATCCCTCTGTCAAATAAAAATGCCTCTAACCCCTAATCATCAATTACAATCCACAGTGTTATCATTTGGCCTACATGGGGATCCAGCTACAGTTCAGAGATTGATAGATAAAATACTGTAGCCTCCTTT